>NC_052502.1:45867371-46036930 GCF_016617805.1 Bactrocera tryoni
ATATGTATATAGAATAAAAAAAAATTAAAAATAATTTAAAAAATGTACCATGAATCCAAAAAACATTTTTAACTGAAAAAATATATATATAAAAAAATATGACTAAAGAAAATTAAAAGCAAGTAATTAAAAATGGAAAATATTAAATACATATATAGTTATAAAAATAAAACAAAAAGATTTATGTAAATAATCATGGACAATAAAATGTGAATGCACGTTTTTATTATTAAAAAAAAAAACTGTTTGGAAATATAAAACTTAATTATTCCAACTAGTTTTTAAAAAATTGTTTCTTAAAGACTGCTAAATATTTAAAATGTAAAATTGAATTGTTCATCTAATCGGTGTCTTGAATAACATATTTAAGGAAAATACTGCTTTTTTGCAAGAAATATTTAAAAAAAAATTTCAGCAACACATAATTTTATTAAAGTGGTAAGCAGTTAATTGAGTAATACAATTTTTTTATTTATTACAATTATATAAAAAAAATTTATTGTAAGTAAGTTTTGCAAGAAAATACAAGGTATCTGAAATAGGTAACCAGATGTAAAGTAAAGTTATGCGGCAGTCATACCCCTAATACGCTCCTACTTATGGAGTACATAAATCGGCATGACTTTATGAAGTAAAAAAGATTTCGATAAAATTTTAACCGCAGTAATATTTGCTTGTGAAATAAAAACGTGGTTATTGTTATTGTAGCTAATGTGCGCAACATTGTTATTTTTGTTGTATGGTTCTGTGGAATTCGTAATAAAAATAATGCGAAGTAGAATTGCAGAGTAGCAAGTGTTTTTCAAAATGCTTAGGCTTACATACTTATATGATTCAGCGTATGCAAAATAAATTATTTTATTTTATGGTCCCAAAGAAATGAAAAAAGAAAAAAGGGTTAAATTCGGCTGCACCCTTCACAGATGCATTTCTTTTAGTAACTATGATTTCAGTTTGTATGGAAGATATATGCTATAGCAATCCGATCTGAACAAATTTTTAGGATATTATAATAATACCTTAAGCAGTAATCCACGTCAAATTTCGTGAAGATACCACGTCGAATGCGAAAGTTTTCCATACAAGCCCTTGATTCCAATCGTTCGGTCTGTATGACAGCTGTATGATATAGTTAGCCGATCTGAACAATTTCTTCGGAGATTACATTGTTGAAATATAATGTATATAGAAAATAACCCGTGCCAACTCTTGTGAAGATACATTGCTAAATGTGAAAGTTTTCCATACAAGAACTTGAATCCGATCGTTCAGTTTGTATGGCAGCTATATGTTATAGTTGTACGATATCAGTAGTTCCGACAAATGAGCAGCTTCTTGAAGAGAAAATGACAAAATTTCAAAACGATATCTTGAAAACTGAAGGACTAGTTCGTATATATACAGACAGACAGACGGATTGACAGACAGACAGACAGACAGACATGACTATACTTTATAGGGTATTCGACGCTTTCTCCTGGGTGTTCGTGACAAACTTAATATACTCTGTTCAGGGTATAAAAATATCTAAAATAAAAAATTTTAAAATCAGCTTAAGTCTCTTGAAAATACTAATACATTTTTTAATGAAATACAGGGTGTTAACGCTAGTAAACACTAAAGTTTTAACAAATCTTTCGCCAACATCAATGATTTGAAATAACTGTATAATATATATGGCTAGTGTCTAAAAATATTTTAGATAAGATAACACTTTTCTCTATTCTTTCTTTTTCTTGGTTTAATTACAAATGTCTATAAAGTAATGCGTCACTAACACTTATCCTAATCCACTTGAGTATTTCAAAAAGTTGGAAAACCCACCTCTTCGTCGATTTCAAAGCTGCTTTTGACAGCACGAATACGAATGTGATTTCTTCAATCTGCTGGAGAAAATAATTCGAGCTGCAGAACATAACCGAGCAGGTACAATCTTTTATAAGAGTGTACAGCTGCTGGCGTATGCCGATGATATTGATATCATCTGCCTCAACACCCGCGGCGTTAATTCTGCTTTCTCCAAACTGGACAAAGCAAAGCAAATGGGTCTGGCAATGAACGAGGGCAAGACGAAATATCTCCTGTCATCAAACAAACAGTCGTCGCACTCGCGACTAGGCACCCACGTCACTGTTGACAGTCATAACTTCGAAGTTGTAAATAATTTCGTCTATCTTGGAACCAGCATCAACACCAACAACAACGTCAGCCTCGAAATCCAATCAGAACACCTAAAATATGCTTTATCGAAGGATTTCTGGAATATCTCAAGAGACGTAAATACATTAACTAATGAGAAAAAATCAGAACACATTTAGGTGCCTTTAACTCTTTGAGATCCACGATAGGCTACTTCATTTTCGCAGTGAGTATTTGGTCCAGTAGGTCGAACGTCGGTCCGTTGTGATACCAAATATCGTAAATATTGGATCATAACCTTTTCAGATCGACAAAGCGCTATTACAAATTTGTTGAAACGACTAATACCAGTTTTGGCTATGTCTTCTGTTTCGTCGAAGTTAAGATTACCGAGATGTTTCAGCCTCAGTCTTGCAAGGGCTAGACAATGGAGGAGAAAGTACCGGGATGTTTCCATCTTATCCTCTTCATACAACTGTGACAACTAGCGTCCGACAAGATTTTTAGCTTCGCCGCATGAATGCCTATTGGATGGTGTTCAGTAATAAATCCTACGATTGCGGCAAGATGAACTTTGCTTAGGGCAAGTAGTTCAGCAGATCTTTATTCTAGGCCAGAAGGATCTCGAAGTCGCGCAAATGTAAATGAATGCAAATCGATATCGATGGATGATGAACCAATATACATACATAAATCTCTAAATTTGACTTCGTGTGACGTCGAAAGGAGTTGGCATGCACTGACCACCCAGATATTCAAATTTTGCTCTCCATGGCATGTTTGTGTGGAGTAGTTTGAAGAGTAAAACATAAGTCAACAATCCTCGAACAATAGAGCAAGTCGAAACAAACGTTCGTGCCAATATTGTAAACATACGACCAATGAATTTGAAAATTTTTATGAAAAACGGGTCAATACGATCAATAACAGAATGTTACGCTCTAAATGATCGACAATAAAAGGAACGATAATATACAATATCTATTGGATAGAAACAACCTATTGTGAATACTTTTTCCGCAGTAACTGCAAAATTTTTTATTTCAAAACTGTTAACGACCACTATATATGAACATACTCTTTATAATAGTCTAAACTTCTTTAGTAGCAAGTATAATCTTCTACGAGTATATATTAATAATTTTCATAACTGTTCTCCCTGTTGCTGATTTTACTTTAGATACAAAATTCAAAGATAATTTAAATACAAAAACTGTCTGAAATACAAACAAAATCTTGTAGAACACTTCAACGCAGACTTGGAAAAATAAATGATACCAAGGAAATAGTTGCTAAAAATAAAGCACAGAGGCCAATAGCCCACAGCGCCCACATAAAAACGCACAAATGTAAACAAAACGTGGGCGAACAAAGAGAAAAGCAACAAATTTGCTTAAAGAAATATTAACGAAAGCTAAACACACAACAAGTTTTCTTTCTGCGGCCCTCTTTTTCTAAGTACTTGGGTATAATGAGAAACCTTAGCGCGAGGGGCCATTAAGCAATTTAAATATGTAGCAAATTTGTAGGACCTGAAAAAAGGCAGACAGCAGAAAAACAGCAAAAACAAAAAAAAACAAAGCACAAGTAAACATTAGCAAGTGCTGACAATGCGGAAATTTTACGCTTACTGAAATGAGCACCGTAAAATCGCATTTATAGTAAACAGTAGCTAGTGAGCTGGTCAGCTAAGCGCTATCTAACAGTATGCGGTAACAGCATATGGCTTTAATCAAGCGCATCGTTTTGATATTGATGGCCACTGAGTGCGTTCGGTTAAGCGATTGGTTGTTTGCAGACAACTGTGCATCGATTGTTCATAAACACAAAAACGGTAAATGAAACGCGAACTGATTGCAGTTGAATCAATGTTTATTTGCACTTGGAGAAACAAGAAAAACTACTGTTGTTTGTATGGGAAATAATCTTCCGAAGAAATGAGGAAAGTAATCACATCAATATCTATGCAGTCATTCAGTGCATGCCCCAGCAAATCTGGTTTAGTGATGGTGTTAATTTTCTTATACAACTGTATATAAGCATTTTAAGCATTTTTCTTTGGTCTAGAGCTTGTCTAGAAAGAGTAGAATACGGGGAGTAACAGTGTACAAGCCAGCGCCTACAAATTAACTTACAGTTACTTGACAGCTGTTTTACGGCTGCTACGGAATGCTTAGCAGTCACAATCGTTAGCCATTTTAACAGCTAAAGGTCGAAGTCTTGCGTATAGAGTACAACAATTACAATTGTAACAGTATGCATGTCAATAAAAAAAACTCTAGATTGACTTGAAATCTTCTTCCTGTGGACGTAAAGACTGGAGCCTACCGTCGTCGAACTAATTGGATCTTATCAATGCGACTTTAGACCTCAAAAGACTACAATCGACTAGATTCTCAACATGCGCCAAATCTTGCAAAATACCTCTGAAAGGAAGATCGACATACACCACCTCTTCTTCAATTTTAAAGCCGCCTTCGACAGCACGAAAAGGAATATCTGAACTTAGTATCCCCGCAAAGCTAATAATGCTGTGTAGGCGGACGTTGGGCACCACCAAAGCTCTGTCAGGATCGGGAAAGACCTCTCCGAGTCGTCCGATACCAAGCGAGGTTTCAAACAAGGGGAATCCCTATCGTGTGACTTCTTCAATCTATTGCTGGAGAAAATAATAGAAGCTGCAGAGCAGACGATACAATTTTCTATAAGAGTGTACAGCTGCTTTCGTACGCCGATAATTTGATATCATTGGCCTCAACAACCGCGGCGTTAGTTCTGCTTTCTCTAGACTGGATAAGGAAGCAAAGCAAATGGGTCTGGTAGTGAGCGAGGGTAAGACGAAATGTCGCAAAGAAGAAGAACAAGCCATATTTGAAACAGTCTCTCAGAAATGAACCAAGTGAGGAAAAAAGTAAATATAACACAAAATTTAGTGTTGAGCGGCTAATCTGTCGAACCATTTTGCCGTCATAACCTATTGGAACAATTGTTCATGATGCTAAATCATAAATTGATAATGATCAATCAATCGCTGATGCAATATGCCGCCTTATGACAGTTGTCAAAAATACAAAAAAAATTTAAATTAACGAAAGCACGTTTTTGACATTTTAAAGTTCACTGACATCCATCCATTTACTTCATTTCCATTTTACTCAAACACTAAAACTATTTATAGAGAAAACCAACCAGCAACAAAAAGAACATACATATTTAAAAACTTTCAAACCGAACATACACTTTCTTCGTTTCCAAGCGAATAGCAATCCAGCAAAGAAGCCGTTGAAACGCAGAAAAAGAAAAAAAGTTGTTTTTGTGGAAATAGGTCAACAGAATAAATCAGTTACCAATAGCAGCGAGCACGAACTGAGATAAATTAAAGAAAAGTGTGAAATGCAAAGAGCAGCAACAACAAGCAGCTTTGACTTGCAGTGGCAAACACTGAAACGAGAACGCGTGCGCACAGGTCAACGGTGAACATGTAAAAGCTGTTGCTATTATACAAGATTGTAATCGTATATGTAAGTATGTATGCATGTATGTGTACATGGATATTATTTTACGAGTAAACATTTTTCGAAGCTCAATTTTACAGTTACTTTTTTTGGCTTAATTGGCGAAGATTGGGTATTTAAAGAACGATTACAATAGTCGTTTATTGTCTAGAATGCCAGCCGAAACGGTTAAATAATTAAATGCCGGGATGTAGAAGAAGTTAACGGAGTGAAGCAAGCAAAAAGTCTACGCAACCAGATTACAGACTTCATTGAAAAGTGCGCTTTTGCTCTTTATGGCCAATTTGGGATATTGTTTCGAATTTATTTATAGAATAAGTAAGTGGCGCCATAGAGAATTGTAAAAAAAAATACTTCATTCGATTTTCTATTTTTACAAGAACAACACTCGAATATTGACATGCTAAAGAGAGATAGAGAGAGTGGGAGATCTGCAGAATAAACTTGCGTTAGAAAGATAGATCCTAGATCAAGACAAATGGATCTTCATAACCGACATGGACCTGATTATTTTTCACGATGAAGAACTGTTACGTCAATAGCAATTTCCAAAAATGTTACAGTAAAGAAATGTAAGACTATATTCGAGTCCCTCAGCTTCGCGATCTGAAATTTTGCATACATCCTTTTAGGGTAACTAAGAAGCCGCTTACTTGCCGCAACCGACCAAAATAATGTTCTCGTATGGAATTTTTTATTATTTGACAAGATATCTTTACGAAATTTCGCACCGATTATTGACGAATACAACGCTACAATCTCCGCCGATATCGTTGAGATCCGACCACTATAGCATATTGCTATTACTCAAGCTTGCCAATCAGATTTCCATACCATAAGAATTCAATTTAGAAAGCAGCAAGAATAGCAGCCGTGGAATAGACTGTACACGATGACCGTGGAGTGCCGATTCGGCGCCGTTCGCAGCAACTCGGACTGACGTATGGCACGACTTGGCGCATTTTATATCCAGCTCTTAAATGAAAAGCTTATAAAATACAACTTGTGTAAGAACTGAAGCCGCTTGACCTTCCCAAGCAACATCGCATTGCTCTATGAGCTCTTGAAAAATTCCAAGCAGATCCGACGTTTTCGAGCCAAATTTTGTTCAGCGATGAGACCTATTTCTGGCTCAATGGGTATGTATGTACATAAATAAGCAAAAATGCAGCTTTTGAGACCAAGAACAACCTGAAAAGATTCAAGAGCTGCCATTTCATCCCTGTGAACTTGGTGATATTTTTCAACAAGACCCATCAATCAATGGATTTATTGAGAGCAGATAATTTGGGACGGTCGATTGGCCACCGAGATTGTGTGATATCACAACGCTAGCCTTTTTCCTGTAGGGTTTCTGAGTCATCGAAAATTGGACTCAACGGATGGGAAACCTGCGACATAGCCGCGGCCTGCATTTGAAAGAGATAATCTTCAAAAAATAAATTTCAAAAAAGGTTATTTTGAATGATGATAAAAATTTCCTTTAAATTTGAAGTTTTTGTGTTTTTTCATAAAAAAAAAGTAGGGAAACATCGATTTGGATTTCCCTCCGCCATCGGTGCAGTCGAAGTAAACGATTCTTCTTGGTTTTAAATACCTTTTTCAAGCAGAAATCAAGCCTCCATATATAATATATAGTTTTATAGCATATTTGAGATGAGATGAAGTCATTATCACAAAACTTGATATTTAAAATCAAAGAATAAAATGCAAACATAGCACTTTTCACGGTATAATCAGCATTCAAATACAATATAAACAATAAAATTCAATTTTATAAGTAAAAACGTTACTCAATACAATTAATTTTCTTATTAAATGAAACGGCAAGGCATAACACATGACAATCAGTGTAAACAATACAACAAAAGCACTGATTCATCAAGTTCATCGCCATAGTTACAACAAAGAGAGATTACGCTGCTATTTTCATACAACTGTTCTTGGGTAATTATTGTTTGCAAAAACAAAAAAAAATAATAATAATAAAAATAGTGATTAACAAAGGGCCGTATCACTGTAAGTAATAAATAGCGAATACAAATGAATAATAATGAACTTGAATTACTTCGCTTGAGCTTATTAGCGGAACTTATTAGTTGAGCAAAAAATAATTGTTGATAAAAAAGGTATTGTTTTCTGAACTTATGCACACACATACACATACATTATAATGGGGCACGAAGTTGGTAATACCCAGTAGAAATCGTCGGAGACCCATCAATGTTTATAGTGTATAAATGATCAGAGTGACGAGCTGAGTCGGTTTGGTCATGTCCTGTCTGTCTATCTGTGTACATATACTACAATGTATTAGTTCCCCAGTTTTTGCAATACCGATGTAAAATTTGGCATAAGTCAGTTTCTTCCCTGGCAGTTGATCATTTGTCAGAACTGTCGATGCTGGACCCATATAGCTGCCATACAAATTGATCGATAAAATTTAATCCATGCATGAAAAGCCTTTGGATTTGACAAGCTATTTTCACGAAATTTGGTATAGAATATAGTCCAAAGCAACATTATGTACAAAAAAATTGTTCAGATCAAATCACTATAGCATATGGCCGGTATACAAACTGACAGACCAAAATCTTTTTGTACCATAAAAATGCACTTGTTAAAGGTATATATTATAACTGCTTGCAACCAAAGTAAACGTTTTTTCTTGTTTAATACACATTTTAAGCGGAAAATAAATAGCAAACAACAAATACATGCATGCTATCACGAGCAATCTTGAACAATGAACAGCTTCTTGCAGACAAATTTGTTTGATTTTCACATGAAAATAAGTCAGTTCTTTAAATATTGACAACAACTACGCTGACCAATTTAAAAATACTTGAAGACAAAGGCAATTGTTGATTTGATGGCGGCAGAATTGTAAAATAGCATATTTGCTCATACCAATGCACATAAGAGAACGTCTACTAAGTCAATATGTGGGCATAATTTATAAAAGAAAAATTAAGGTACTTACATGGTAAATGTATACCATCTGATCAAACTTGAACTGGACTGGGCCGAATCGGTAAAAAATTGTTTCCTAGATTTGTACAACACATTTTTTATTTTTATGTGAAGTTTGATCTCGATATCTCAATTTTTATTATGGAACGAGTTTGCTTGATATTTTTTCCCAATTTGTGCATCAATGAAAATGTTGAAGAAGTATTTTGGTGAGTCTACTTTATCACATAAGTATTTGAATGATATGAAGCAATTAATGAAGGTCGTGAAGTTATCGGAACTTTACTTATGTCAGTCATCCATCCAGATCCACTAAAAACGATATCATCGAAAAAAAAATTAAAACCGTCATGTTGGCATGAGAGAGAGTCTTTTGGAAATACGATTTCAACCAGAAGTCACAAGAAAATGTTTGACAACTTCGCTGAAGACCCTACATTCATCAAATGCATCATTACTGGTGGCGAGATGTGGGTTTTATGAATATGACATCGAAACTTTTCAGAAACCCAGCAAATTGGTCTTAAAAAATGAGCCGAAAGAACTAAAATTCGCTAAGAGCCATGCCATCCGAGGCTTATAACAAGTGTATGGAAAATTTTATTAAGCATGACAAGCTTGTAGTAGCTCAGGAGCCTATTTTGAAGGCGAAAATAATGATTTGTATTATAATATGTGAAAATGTTTAATTTTGACAGTCTGTGTCATATTTGATCAGATGTTATTTACATATATTACATTTACAAACACACTAATCCACTTATAAATATAAATACTTTCTCCGCCTTTTCGAAGTGTTCATTACTCATTCAACAGGCAATGTGGTTAACCAAACTTTAAGCGGCTTGAAATCTTATCAGCTGTAAAAATGACTAATACTACTAATAATACTATGACTACACCTAAATTTCTACACAAAAAAATTACGTTTCACCAACAATTCTGCTCTCCATGTACAATTCTCCTCACATGTACGTTCAGTGAAATTCCCCATTACGGACAATCCTTATAGCCGGACACCTCACATACCCATAACCGGTTAACTTTCATAAACACGGCATTTCCTTAATATTTTCATATAAAAGTAATACCCTTAACCAGACTTGAGTACGTCACTAAAGAATATTTTTAAGATTGGAATTCTTATCTTATCTCTTGAAAATATTTTCATTTTATTGGGATTTTATTTTACTTTTGTGAAGAGTCTAAGTAAACAAATTGTATTGTAAGGTATTAGACGATTGCAGCTTTAATAGAGGTTGTATTTTGAGGCAATTTGCGCTTAGTTTAAATTGAATGAATCATTACGGGAGAATGAAAGCCCTTTTTTAATTGTTGGAACGACAGCGAATTTAGTTCCAAGGTCATTGCAGGATAGTCCAAATTTAGACTGTTGAACGCATCGATATATTCCATTACTGGCGAAATAAGAAAAAAGTTGAATTTTTTAAAATCGCTACTAAATGTTAATAAATTTATACATTCATTTTGTTCGGTGCAAGTTACGTTCATTGCCAGCAATGTGCTTCGTACTTTCACAATTTGATGATAACGATAAAAGTAAGAAATAATATGACAGTTTGTGATTTCCAGTAAAACATTTGAAGTTCCTTATCAAGGCTTTACAATTTTCCTAAGATTAGAACTGTATAATGTAAAAAGATACGAGCTCTCAAAAGCCAATTTCCGCCTACAACTTTATACACGCACATAGGTAAAAATATTTGTTTCTATAAGATTTTGTTTTTGAGAACTATTATTGTTCTGCTTCCCTTTCATATTTAATTTGACGTTCAGTGGAATTCTTCACGTAAATATCACAAATTCAGAAAAAGTCAGCACTTGCATTCCAAATTAAGTGAAATCTGCAATAAGCAGCAGAAAACACAAATAACAGTCATCATCACGTGACACCAAAAGCCTTGTTGGTACAACTAAACACAAATAATCATACATTTGTATGCATAGAGGAAAGCAGGTGGTGAATGAGGAGCACTTTGGCAAATAATGATATTTTTATGGCGTTGGCGGAGACAACTACACGAGGAGCACTATAGCACAGTAATGAGAGGTATAGTGGGCTAAATTTAAATTGTAAATAGGTGAGTATAAAACCGCAGTGCCACAAATTAATGAAAGCACAAATTAATTTTTCGAGAACAATGGCACAATGTAGAAAGTGACACATAAAAGCCAAACAATCTGATGACTACAATCATTTGTTTACATGTTACAAGAGTTCAATTTGCGAATCCTCAATCTCAACAGAAACGTGCCTGCTTAATCCACCAACTAGTTGTTTGCATACAAATATGTTTACTTTGTTATTTTCGCTAAACTCACACTCATTTCGTGATGGCTAATTGTTAAAAGTATTATTGTGGAGAGTATTAAAAAGTGAAAATAAAATTGAAATTGACCAGCCGTGCAACGTTGCATATTAATCGCATTGGTCACTGCCATTCAAAGGCTTTTGACCCAAGATGGAGTTAGAGGGGGCATGCCATGATCGCCCTACCATTAACTATTTAAATATTTTCATACTGCTAGAGCAAAAACAACTTCGGTATTATTCTTTAACAAATAAAAATTACATTCCATTTTTAATATAATTTGCCGCATTCGACGACTTTTTGCTACACTCAATTTTGCCTTGTACTGTGAGCTTTGTCTTTATGAAACTTTGAAACTCAGAAACTGCTCAGTTATGGTTTTTCTTAAAACCAGTTCTCTGCTAATCAAACTATATATTAGTGAGGTGCTGTTGAAGCAGCTTTTGCTTCCATTGCATGCACATACACATATGTGTACACATGTATGGTACACAAAGAAAGTGGCTGCTCACAATTCCGTCAGCCAGTGGCATTGATATAAACAATGACGGTGAGTCGGCCACCGACGCAGTTAGCTATGCCAATAATGCGCTGACACAAAATCACGAATTATGGCTAACACAATGGGTGCAATTGATGCTTCTGAAAACTTACAATTAATTTTTCTTGTTCACACATAATACACTAATTATTTTGAACACACTTCTTAATAGTTAAATATAATTTGTTCACCGTAGCATATTATTATTAAATTACGTTTGGACTTACCAGTTACTTGTATGTGCGTTGGACTCCACATTTTAAATTTCCAATTACAGCGTTCACTCCAATCTGAAAATTAACTTTTTTCCTCAATTTTCACTTTTTTTAATTTCCAATAAGAATAATATATTTTAAATCAGCCAGTTGTATGATATTGCGTTTTTGCACGATTCTTTTCTTTTTTATTGGATTTTCACCTTTGCTTTAAAACTTTTTTGTTAGCTTCACCGACATCACAACACTTCACTGCACTTGCTTTTTACAATCACCTTAACACTGCCGAGAATATTTTGATATTTTATACCTACGACACATTAAAAATATATTAAATTACAGAACAAACAAAAAAAATCACTTAACCCGATTGTATTCTTAAAACACAATACCAATATTACCTGTATTTAAAGCGCTAAATGAAATAACTGGAAATAACAACCGAACAGGTCAAATTGCAAAAAACGAGTGACAGCTGTTCACCAAAGAATTTCTAACGAATAAAAGTAACGAGTACAAAGCCGCAGCGCTGCATTTTAATTTTGTCCACAATGTTTAAAGAGAATCTTTGTCTTTTACTTTTATTAAAAGAGGAAACTAAATAAACTGAATAATGATAATGAGTGAAGAGATAATGGTTTTATTTTAATGAATCGGAGGTTTTGAAATCATAAATAATCACAAAATATATTATCACATTCTGGTTGTGTAAAAATTAAGCATAAAAAACAGGCGACATCTGCCGGAGGATTGCGCTTTCAAAACAACTATGCGAAATGTCATTTATGCATTTGTTTTGATTATCTCAATTAAAATTTACGAGTTTTATTATTCTGACTAAGAAAATTCTAAAAATTCGATATAGCAAGTATTATTTACCATTTGAATAAAGGAAATTGTGTACAAATTTCATTCCACTACAAATACAAATTACAAAATGGTTTGTGTGCCTTGTTTCATCATTCCTGTGCTGCTGTACATCTGGCACAAATTTATCCAACCATATGTATTACCTATTATACAGCGTTATTGGAATCCTTGGGAGAAAAAGGATACTCAGGGTAATGTAATAAAAAATACACCCGAGTTTCCATTCGAATGCAAAGGCGGCGCTTGCCCCTTCACTGGATCTAAAAACAAAACTTTAACCAATGACGGAAGTGAAAAGTCAGCTGTTGTGAAGGACGCTGTGGATTCCAGCTCCAGTGGGCCAGATGCAAAGAAAGAAAACTGAAATTATACTAGTGCAATTAGGTTACATGTATAACTGTATGTAATATACAATTTACAACTTAATGACCAATGAAAAATACATAAACTTGGGGCTGGGCATAATGAAGGCAACTATATGATTACTGTATAATCAAAAGCAGACGGGTATTAGTGACACTTTTGCACAGCTGTGTGCAAAGTAAATTTTTTTGTTTTGCATTTTAAATAACTGTATTACCTTAGCTAAACATTTAATTGTAAATAAAGCTGATTTTTCGAACTAAAAGCTGTGTTTTTGTTTAGTTACACGTTTTAATGCGTAATACGCTCATCCGTCCCGAACAGCTAAAGGTCGCTCCAGCGAGGTTATTCACTTTAGCGAAAACTTGGTCACGTGCGCTTTTTCACTGCGCCTATTTGTATGCAAAAATTAATACAAATTTATAAGAAAATAATTTTCTTGGGTAAAATGAAAAAAAAACCGGTACTTTAATAACAGTTTTCACAGTTGCATTTTTTATATCAAAAAATGGTATGAAAAATCTTTATTCTGAATTTGATCGGTCGGTTTGTGTGTTAGCTATATACTGTAGTGGTCCGATATGAACCATATGTTCGGGGTTTTTAGCTATGCTCTGCATAATAATCTGTGCGAAATTTCGGAAAGATATCTCGTCAAATAATAATGAAATGCTATAGAAGTCCGGTATCGGCAATTCCGAAAACTGCGCAGTTTCTTGAGGAGAAAAAGGCGTGATTTCAGATCGATATTTTAAAAACTTAGCCTATACAACCAATGCAAAAGAATACAATAAAAACCGTTCCCCCGTCAGTCGGGTCTATGTAACCGCTTCTACTTAACCGGAACGGACCTGGATTGTTTTCTATCCGGCCAAGGACTGTCAACTCGACACAATTTTTCCCCACTACAACAACAAAACTAACAATAACAATAATTTTTAACAATAAAATAAAAACCTGTAATTTATTTTATAAAAATATGTAATGTTTTATTAATGTCTTTTTAAAGATTTTCGCTTAATTGCTTAATTCGTTATAACTACTGCTACAGAAAACTTAAAATATACTTTGCAAAGCACTATTTTACATGATCTATATTAAATGCAAACGCATTGTAAAACATGACGAAATAAAAATAGTTACCACGATATTTTTTTATAAAGTCAAAAGCATTAAAGGGAACAGAAAATGTTGGACAGCGGACAATGAGCAGCGTAGACGCGTTAAAAACAAAAAAAAAACAAAACAGAAAACAAAAAGTTAACTAAATTAAAGCTTTTTCGCAAGTGTATGCGCCAACAAGAGATACGAGTCATATTACAAAAATAATAATTAATAAATTCTTAGAGCATATTTGAGGCTCTGCAAACGTGACGCATAGAAATAAAAATTATTTAGCAATAAAACAGTACTACTGACGGTGTATTTCGTATATATGTATATAAAAAAATCACTAAATCACTATTTAAATGCTAAAAGAGCACATTAATTAATTTTAAATAAAATTATGTCTTTTATGTTGCATGTCTTGTTGTCTTGTGCGCAGAGCGTTCATTATAAGCGACATATTCACACAGTCAATAATAGCAAAGTGTACATAATTATGCATAAATGTGTTTTTGTAGTTGTAACGCACATAATTTCAATTTTCAATTAAAAAATTACTTAAATTACGGCGTCTACTACAACAATTTGAACTACAACTACTTTATAAATAACGCTTTAACGCATAAGAAATACAAAAATTAATGCTTAGAGTATTCATTAATAAAATTAACTATAAACTAATTTAAAAATTGTTCACCAATTACAGCATGTTTTTAATATTTACTAAACATTAATAATTCGCAATTAATTTCGTTTAATTTACATTAAAACACTGAATATTTATATATATTTAAATATTACGCACATTGCTATTACATAATATGCTGATTTTTACTACTTTTTTTAGACAACTTACCGCTAAACGTATTAGTTATACTTAAGTCATAGACATGAGATACTTTTTACAGTTGCTTTTGCTAGCGCACATTGCTTATAAGCACTTTGTTAAAATTATTTGTTTTACGCTTCATTGCTATTTTTAATTATAATTTCATTAAAAAAAATTATATTATGCAATTACTTTTAAATACAAAATTGTAATACCTAACAATATTGGAAGAGTTTCAGCGCACTTATGGCTAACATTCTATACTAGCAGCAATTATACATTTATTTAACGCTCGCCAATGCAGCGCAGCGTTGCTTTCATGTTAATTTGTTTTAATTTTTTTTATGATAAAATAAGTCTAGTGTGTCTTCAGTTTGCCGCATGCTTGTAAAATTTTGTAATACTAATTGTTTTTGTGCTGCTCACTTTTCACTTTTATATTAAACTAATTAAAATCTTTTTTACACATTTTTTGCAAATTTAAACAAATGAACTTTCAATAAAAAAACACTAATATCAATAACAATAGGCAATTAATAATTGGTGATCGCGTTGGGCTGTGAGCTAAAAATTTTATTTTGGAAGTACCGAAGCAAGTGTCAGAAATTTTAATTGGAAGTAGAATGACAGCTGGAAATTTTATTTGCCATTTTGTGCAAATTTTTAATTTTAGATATTTTTAATGTGAATTATAGTTTGCGATTCACATTTAGGTAGCAAAAAAATAAAATTATTGTGTAAATTTGGAAAGTATTTAACGCGTCTCAGATAATTCTTTTTTAATTTTTGGAGCAAGCAGTTATAGTTTTGGTTATAGCTATCCCAGTAATCGGTTCTACTGCTGTGTTGTAGCGACAGAAAACAGTCATGAAGTAATTTCGAGGCATAGTGCCCAGTTAACAGACCCGGATAAAAGTCCAGGTCCGTTCCGGTTACTTAGACCCGACTGTCGTGGGAACGGAATCGGTTCTACTCAAACGCAGCGGCACCAAGTTTTTATAAGGCGAAAGACTGCCATGTTGCTGCTTTTTCAAAAGGATCTTTGAGGAATATTTTTTAGTCACTACAAAAACAACAAGTTTGTGGGTAACAGAGATGCGGTCCTTCGTACAATAAGACTTTTTAGTTTATAATATATTTTTGGTTATTTTCCAAATAATAAAATATTATTGTTTTAAGCTATAAAATACTATAAAGTGTAAATATAATTTTCAAATTTTTTTGAATTGTTGTTGTTTAATGTTGCACAAAAACTTCCAAGATTATATTTATGCTTTTTGTTTACAAAAAAAAAATAATTTTAAGCTTATTGCTTACACTAAAAAATATTTTATATTTCTAAGCTTCTTACCAACAAGAAAAAAAATTTAAAAATTTCAAATTTAATTTCTATTGCTTCTCAAATAAAATTATTAACCCACAACAACACGCATTATAACATTTAAAAAACACCATAACTTTACTTCCTTCCCCGCAATTTCGTCGCTATTCACAAAACGTGCGCATAATATTTATAAGGGGTACTATTTTCGGTTTGCATATTAAGAGTATGCTGTTTTTTACACTACATATACTATATACATATATGTATGTATGTGTGTGTATAACTAATTTTGTTTGCATAAAACTTATGCATATATATATTTATGTTTATGTATTTACTACTCTGGTAGGAGATTCGATTGTGAGTTTCTTTTTTGCAGCTGATTTTTTGATTTACTTGTTCATTAACGGTATGTAATTATGTATGTATGTATATTACTAAGGAATTATTTTGTATGCTATGTATGTAGTAGTGTGTGCGCATATGTATAGTGTAGCAAAAGCCTAAACGAATTTCAGTTTAAGCATTTTTGTTCGTTTGCTCGTTGCTGTGCACATTAATATGCTTGTGGGTGTATTAGACAATAAAAAAGAGCAATAATTTACAATAGGCACCGCAGCTCTTGGATCAATGCACGCTTTAAAGCCTCACCACACACGCCTGCATTTAGATATGCGCTTTATAACTGTATAATTATGCGTAAACTATATTTATATATAGTAAGTGTGTATGTATGTATGTATACGTATGGTTAATAAAATGCATACTTAAAAAATATGGCTGAGTTCCTTTTCTGAAAAGGAAGCATCTAAGTCTCCATGCAGCCGGGTGTCGCGCCTGTGCGTGTCATATACAACAACAATAACAATAATAATAATAACTACATACATACGCGTATGTATGTTTGTATGTGTAATTGTTAAAGCGCGCCGCAAGCACCACATTGACGCCACATTTGCTTTCAGTTCGTTCGTGCTCTACTGCTCGTTTAAATATTTTTATCTGATAATATAAGTAAAGTTTTTTAATAATTTTTTTCACTTTTTACACGCACATTTTCGTCTCTTGTTTTGTACAAAACTAAATGCTACTAGTTATATGTAAGTATATTTCTATAAATGTATGTCTGTATGTATAACGTTAAAGCTAGGATGCTAGCGAATGTTTACCCAACACACACACACACACTCATGTGCGCTCACATTGGCGCGCGTCGCAGCACAGCAGCAGCGTTTACCGCTGTCACCTGTGCTTATTGTCAAATGTAAATGGCCTCCGAACCCTTATTGGCCTGATGTCCGCCGGAGATGTAGAGATTATTGCCCGCTGGCGATTGCACGCCCTCCGACCAGTCCGATGTGGAGCGTGGCGATGAGCTCGACCAATGGCCGGGCGATTCCGGTGAGGGCGTGGGGTAGCTATCGAGCGTTTGCACCAGATGTTGCGGCGTCAGGCCACCGGAGTGCTGACTCGTCGGCGTTAGATACTGGTAGAAGGCCTGATTGTGCTGGGAGGATGGCGAGAGCATGTTGGTGGCGGGCGAGGAGCCCGACATAGTGCTCTGTATCGAAGGCGGATTCATTTGGCCGGAGTGAAATGAATCTGTCGATGAAAACAAAACGAAAGTGTTAATGTCAATTGTCTTATAGTTTCGAGTATTAAGAGAAGAAGTTTCGAACAACTCACCTGGTGAACCGCAAAAGCCGTTCAAGTCCAAACCGGCCGAGCCGAAGTCGAGGCTGCCAAGCTGTTGCTGGTGTTGTTGCATAGTTTGCATTATTGCACTACTTTTCGAATTCTGTTGCTGCTGATGTTGCTGTTGTTGTTGCTGCAGCTGTTGTTGCTGCTGCTGCTGTTGCTGTGTTTGTTGTGGCGCCATCATCATGCCATCACTGCCGGTTGGCGAGACAATGCCCACACTCACCGGTGAATTTTGTTGTGATAAACTCTGACTGCTGGGCGATTGAAAGCTCATGCTTTGCGGCGAGTTCATCGACGCATTGCTCTGTGGCCCGTTCGTCGAATTGCTGTTCGTGTTGTTCACAGCGCCACCCAGCAGCGAGTTCACATTATTGCCGAACTGCTTCTGGTGCGTGGCATGTCGCATGGCCTGCATGTGTGTGGGCGAGGTGGGCAGACTGGGATGCGATTTCACGGGCGACGGCGAACCTGTGGCGGGAAAAGCAGAAAGTTTTTGTTAAACGGGTTTTTGGCACTCGTAATGCTACGGTGTACTCACCTAGGTAGGCGTGCGGCGAGAGCGCCATGCTGCTCTGCACGGAATGTGGCGGCGATTGATTGGAGTAGGGCGGACTCAGCCCCTGCTCGTGGTTGCCCATATTGCCAGGGCCGTTGTGACCGAGATTGCCGGGACCGCCACCACCTCCACCGCCGCAAAGCGAGTTCATGCTTTGCTGGTTGTTGGCCTTCTGGCTGATCATTTCCTGATGAAAGGGCGAACCACGCGAGTACACATAATTCTCCATTTTAATTAAATCCATATTATTTTGCTGTTGCTGCTGCTGTTGTTGCACCAAACTTTGCATTGTCTGCGCATTCTGTAACGAAAAGGTGAACTTTTAGTTTTTTCTTGCTAGCGTTTTGCGAATTTACACTACTCACTTTTATGCAGTCTTCATAACTGGGTGGTTGTTTCGCGCCGTTGCTGTTGCCCAGCAGATCGTTGTGGTGATGTGTTGGCGCCGCCATCGCGTTCGAGTACAGGGACGACGTGTCGTATGGGCTCGGTTGGCTTGTTAGGCCCGACAGTGGTGGCGAGTCCACTGCACTGAGACCGGCATCCAGCAGTTGCTGTTGATCCACTCCCTCCAGCCCCTGGCCGTGCGCTGTCAGTCCACCACCCAAGCCATTCAGCAGTTGTGCTGCCGTAAGGCCGTTTTGTCCGCCCTTTTTTGACACCGAGCCCCCTGTCCCCTTTTTTGAGCCCGGTTTGCGTCGCAGACTGCCGCCGCCGTCGAGCAAATTGTCCGGGCTGCCCTCCAATAGCTTTGCCTTTTTCGCCGCTTTCGATTTTGTTGTTTGTGCTGGCTGTTTTGACGATGAAATGACAGTGGGCTGTGAGATGATTTGCGCTTGACTGCCTGGTGGCGGTGAACCGATCATTGTCTGTGGCGTCATGGCCATCATTTGTGGCGAACGCGGCACATGTTCGTCCAAAAGTATAACGATGTCGTGGTGTAAACGCTCGGATGCAACATCACGTGGCAAACGATCCATGTGATCGGTGATCTCGCGATTGGCAAAGTTATCCAGCAACGCTTTGCAGGCCTCATATGAGCCTTCACGTGCCGCCAGAAAGAGTGGTGTTTCATCTTTGTCGTCCTGTGCGTCGCGATTGGCATGGTGCATAAGCAGTATATTCACAGCTTCGGTATTATTGACAGCGGCTGCCCAGTGCAGCGCTGTCTTGCCCGAGTTATCAGCAGCATTTATGTCCGCATCGGCCGTGATTAAGTCCTCAACCATACCCTCGATGGCTAAGCGTGCGGCGAGTATCAGCGGCGTGGTGCCATCATGCATGCGTGCGTTCAAGTTGGTGGCGCGATTCCGCAATAATATTTGGAAGACGCCCATTGCATCGGCAGCCACAGCGGCATGTAGTGGTGTACGTCCAGTATTATCTTGACAATTGGCGTCAGCGCCAGCATCCAGTAAACGTTTAGCAGCGTCAGCGCGCGCATAACGTGCAGCCAAATGTAGAGAGGTCTCACCCGTTTTGTCCATCGTGGCGTTGAGCTCAGCGCCCTGTGCCAACAAATCGGAAATCACTTGCGCCGTTTGATCGTCAGAGTTCTCTATGTCCTCACCGGAATCCAAACCGCCACCGCGCACGGCCGCCACCATAAGTGGTGTCATGCCACATGGTCCACGCACATCCACATCGTGTTTGCCATCTTGATGTGCCGGCGGTGTCATAATGGAAGAACGTACATCAGCTACCTCCAGATGCGCTTGCGACCAGACGCGTGGATCAGCTTCCTCATAATCGGTTACCATTGTATGATCGCTAGCATAACCGCCATGCTCGTTGCGCATGCGTTTTTGTGGTGGCAGTTCGGATTCGTCGTCCGACCATTGTGGCGCGTGACCCATATGACCAGAATTCATGTTGACATCGTTGCTCATGCAGGCGATCGAGGGATTCTTATTCAAATTACGCATCTCCTGCCCAGTGTCACGTCGACGACGTTGATGATTCACAGCTGTGGCGGTGGTGGTACGGAAATTTTCTGGGAACCAGGTAATGCCATGAGCACGCTTACGTTGCGTAGTCACCAACACGCCAAGGAATGCGAACACTACAATACTGATGCCGATAAGCACATATTTGACGTTACTCGGACGTTCCTCAACATCTTCGCCGGGATTCTGTACGCCACGCACGCTATAGATTTGGAACTTTGGTGAGAGCGTGTACTTGGCAGCAGAAGCTGCTAGGAATTCAGCTGCTTCGGCGGCGCGGTTGAAACAATCTATGCACTTGCGATTATCGATTTCCAGATAGATTTGTATGCCAGTTTGGTCGTTACGCTCTGTTGAGATTATGCGGTGCTTGCGCCCGAACTCCGAATTCTCCAAGTCGGTCAAGTGCGATGTGCCCTTCCAGGTGAAGATCATATCATTGCCCATCGAGTCCTTTTTGACGCGTACCGTAGTGCGCAATACATGACCCATCTCACGTAAGAATTCGACTTGTTTCTCATGGAAAGTTTTGACATCCATCAACATTACCACCGAGATGGCGCCATCCGCTAGATTCGGTTGCTCGAGATTATTTTCACAATCCAGACCATCCCAGTTGCACTCGGCATTGTTGCAGCCATAATCGCAGTGTCCGTCAGCGTAGTGTTTCTGGCAGTAAGCTTCATAAGTGGGATTGCAAGGTTGTAGTTTCTTGGCACAGTCGCGACCATCGAAGAGGCAAGCCGCATTATTACACTCCTCATTACAATGCCCGTCCATGAAGACGAGCCAACATTCGATTTTGGCACTGCAATTTACCCACGGATTGATGCCCAGCGAACAGTCGTTGCCATCGAAGTTGCAAGCGTAGGTGTTGCACTCTTGGTCACATTTATGATTTCCTTTCTTTTGTTCACAACCACGCTTGATGCACATTTCACGTTGGTACTCCAAGTCTTTCGTGTATTTGTTAAGTGGACCGCGGCTAGTATCCGAAGCCCAGCCGGGGTAGTTAGCATCATAAATTTCACAACGTTTGCCTGGCCATTTGCTGGGACAGAAACACACAAAATCGCCGAGTAAGTTCTCACATGCAGCGCCCTGTAGACACGGATTCGAAGCGCACTCATCCAAAGTGTCGATTTCGCACTGCACACCTTCGGTGCCGGGCGGACACTCGCAACGATAGCCACGTATCATGTCCACCACACAGTTACCGGCTTGACAGGGGTTCGAATCGCAATCATTGCCAGAGAATTCGCAATTCTTGCCGTAGAAGCCAACCTGACAGACACAGTGATGTCCCGACTGCTTCGTTGAGCAAATGCCGCCATTTTGACATGGCGAGTTGGCGCAAAAGTCGACTTTAATTTCGCAATGACGTCCCATATAACCAGGTTTGCAGTTGCAATGATAGTTGTTCACCAGCTGTACACAGTCCAAAGTACCCGCATTGGAGCAGGGATTTGAAAGACACTCATTGATGTCACCCTCGCAACGAGAGCCCACAAAACCAGCCGGACATGCGCACTCAAAACCACCAACACGATCAATACAGGTGCCGTTGTTATGGCAGGCACCTGGTACGCAATCCTCCTGATTAATTTCGCATATGATACCCAATGTGCCCGGTGGACAAGAGCAGCTGAAGGATTGTACCAAATCGTGGCAAGTGCCGCCATTCTGACATGGATTGGGAGAGCAGTCATCGATATTCAACTCACAGTTCTGTCCTTGGAACCCCTTTGGACAAATGCATTTGTACTCGCCCACACGATCCAAGCAAGTGCCACCGTTTTGACACGGTTGTGACTCACACTCGTTGATATCCGTTTGACAGTAACTGCCTGTGTAGCCTTGTTTGCAGAGACACAAATGCATATTGCCCATCTCTTTGCAAGTTCCGTTGTTGCACAGCTGTTTCAGACCCACTTGCTTACGCATAGCCGCCACTTCGCAGGAAACCATCTCCACATCACAAAGTTTGCCCGTCCATCCGGCGTCACACTTGCAATTATATTGGTTTTTGATCTGTGAGCAAGTGGCCCCATTCTCACAGGGCGACTGAGAGCACCAGTCTATATATTCCGTACACTGTTTGCCCGTGTAACCATGTGGGCAATGGCATGTGTACTCATCACCACTCTCATGACACGTGGCGCCATTCTGACAGGGCTGCGAGTCGCACTTATTGATCTTATACTGACAATTGGAGCCGGTGAAAACGGGTAAACATGAGCAGTTGTAGCTGTTAATGCCGTCAATACACGTGCCGCCATTCATGCAGGAACTTTCTGTACAATCCTCATCGTTCGTTTGACAATTGATGCCCGAGAAGCCGAGCGGACATGTACAGGTATAGGAGTTTACATACTGCCGACACGTAGCACCATTCTGACAGGGTAAACTCAAGCATTCATTAATGTCGGTTTCGCAATGTTTGCCGTCGAAACCATCGACGCAGAGGCATGTGTAGTCGCCTATGCCATCCAAGCAAGTGCCGCCATTCTGACAGGGGAAAGAAGCACAATCGTCGGTATTGATGGCACAGTCACGGCCTTCATAACCCTTCGCGCAGAGGCACTTATAAGTACCAGGCACATTTAAGCAGGTCGCACCATTCCGACAGGGCGACGAGAGCGCACATTCATCGATATCCTCATCACAATAACGTCCAGTATAGCCAAGCTTACAGGTGCAAGAGAAATCCAGAAAGTTGGGCGAAGGTGTGCATTTGGCGTCGTTACGACAGCGGTGCGTCGAACAAGGATCCATTTTGGACTCGCAATCCCTACCAGTGAACGGTACTTTACAAACGCACTTGTAGCCATTCACCAAATCAATACAAGAACCGCCATTTACACACGGATTAATCAAACAGTCGTCAATATTTGTTTCACAACGATATCCCGTATAGCCGGGCATACACTGACATTGGAAGGAGTTGAGTTGGTCAATACAGATGCCGCCATGTTGGCATGGATTAGAACTGCACTCATCGATATCAATCTCACAGCGCTTGCCACCATAACCGGGTGGGCAATGGCAGATGAACTCGTTAATGCCATCCTCACAACGACCGCCATTGATGCACGGGTTCGAAGCACACTCGTCCACATCACTCAGACAGCGCGCATCATAGAAGCCGCGTGGACATTCGCATTTATAGCCGTTAACCATGTCCATGCATACGCCATTATTGGCGCAAGGATTCGAGGCGCACTCATTGATGTTAATCTCACAATGGAGTCCAGTAAATCCCTTCACACATTCGCAGGTGTATTTATTGATGCCGTCAATACAGGTGGCACCATTGTTGCATGGATTGCTGTGGCACTCATTCACATTGATTTCACAGTTCTTGCCCGATGTGCCCGGCAGACACTTACAGAGGTACGAACCGACACGATCGATACAATGTCCACCAAACTGACAAGGATTGGACTCACATTCGTTGATTTGCGTTTGGCAAAGGTAACCGGTGAAGCCTGGATCGCAGACGCACTTGAACGAGTTATCACCATCGATACACTTACCACGATGACAGGGATTCGAATCACAATCATTGATGTTAATCTGACAAGATGTGCCCGTATAACCAGGCGGACACTCACACGTATAACCGGCTATGGAATCATGACATATACCATTATTACGGCACGGTTGCGACTGACAGTCATCTATATTGATTTGACAACGTGTGCCCGCAAACCCGAGCGCACAGGAACATTTAAACCCGTTAATCATGTCATGGCAGGTGGCACCGTTCAAGCAGGGGTTCGATTGGCATTCATCAATATCGATTTCGCACTGTGTGCCAGCAAAACCCGGCATACATACGCAACGGAAAGTGCCGGGATCATCCAAACAACTACCCTCATTCTGACAAGGATGTGATTCGCACTCGTTTATATTCGTCTCACAACGTGGACCCGTAAAACCCTGCGAGCAATTACATCTAAACGAGCCGGGTGTATTCACACAGATACCGTTATGTTCACAAGGTGAACCCTGATCGCACTCATCAATATCCTCCGAACAATCCACACCCTTATAACCGGTGGCGCAGGAGCACGTGTAAGAACCATTTATGGGGCTAGTGTCACATATGGCATCCTTATGGCACGGATTCGACGTACAGGCATCATCCAAGTGGCACAGCAGACCCGTCTTGCCGGGTGTGCAACGGCAATAGAAAGAACCCACACCATCTATACAAGTGGCGCCGTAGAAACAGGCGGCTGCCACACAATCGTCCACATTATCGCTGCAATCTCTACCCTCCCAGCCGTTCACGCATATGCAGGAATAGTTGCCGTGTGTATTGGTGCAAGTTGCGCCATTCTGACACACCGAAGGTCTACGAGCGTTACATGGGTTTGAAGAGAGCAAAAATAGAGAACAGTTATTGAGTATTCAATCAAGAAAACTATATTAAAAACTGATAAACTGCGACTCGTGGTAATTGGGTATTAAAAAAAATAATAATAAATAAAATAAAAATAAAACAAAAATAACATTAAAAGTTGGGGCCGCGAGTTTTAGTGAAAGAAAAAGTGGTAGTTTTTGAGTTCTCAAAAAGAAAATGGGTTCAAGGAAAAACTCGTACTCACCTCATCGCGCACTCATCCACATCTTCTTCACACAGTTCGCCGGTAAAATTTGGCGGGCAGGTACAACGGTATGTATTAATGCCATCTATGCAAGTACCGCCGTTCTGGCATAAATTCCCGGGACAGTCATCGATATTTTCTTCGCAATGCTTGCCACGGAAGCCTGAAAAAGTAAGAAGAGATTTCATGCTATTTATTGAGTGCGTATTAATTTATGGGATTAAAAAGGGGTAAATATAGTCAACATAATAGAGTTACCACGTGACATATAACAATAAAAATTATTCCAGAGTTGTAATAATTGTGGATATATTCCCAGTAGAAGGTTTTGATATGGGAAAAGACGAAATCGAAATAACATAATCCGCAAACAAAACTACGAGCTCGTGGAGCAGTTTTTTGTTGATCAACTAATAATGCTTAAGTCTGCGGGAAGATTGTTCGGTAGTGTTATTTTAACAAGGGAGTGCTTAGTTCTTCGCTCTCGACGAACAAAAACCAAACTCTACAATTCACTCATTATACCCGTTCTGCTGTATGGTGCAGAGGCAAGGACAATGACAACATCTGATGAGTCGACGTTACGAGTTTTCGAGAGAAATGTTCTGCGAAAGATTTATGGTCCTCTGCGTATTGGAACGGCCAGTATTGCATTCGATGGAACGATAGGCTTTATGAGATATACGACGACATTGACATAGTTCAGGGAATTAAAGGACAGAGGCTACGCTGGCTAGGTCATGTCATCCGAATGGATGAAAGCACTCCAGCTCTGAAAGTGTTCGACGCAGTACCCGCCAGGGGAAGCAGATGAAGAGAAGACCTTCGATCCGCTGAAAAGACCAGGTGGAGAAGGACCTGGCTTCGCTTGGAACCTCCAATTGGTGCCAAACAGCAAAAAGTAAGACGAAGTGCTCGGTTCTCTGGATTTTAAGTTCCAGAACGTCTTTCATTATAAATGAGCTAACAGTCACCCTAGAGGGAACTTCTCTTTCTGAGTTCTAATAATGATGAGTCTTTTCTGTAATGATTTTAGGTTGGGCGCTGCAGATTTTTGTTGACTCATGGGGTTTCAAGAGGATTATTGATCATGAGAGATACCGCCACTCCAATAATAGAGATAGTGTTAAGTTTCGGGGGGTTTTGGAGAAATGACGGAACAGCTGTTAAAGTTACCATTAAGAACAATTAGTGGAAGCTTCGATTTGGAATTAAACAGAATGGGAAAATTGTTTAAACTTGCAACAACAATAAAGGATCATTGGGCCTTATGAAAGCGTGATTAAAAGCGGGTATCCCATGCAAATATCTGAATAATCTTCCCTGCAAATGTCTAGTTAAATGAAATGTATGAAATGCCACCAAAAGATTTTGCATCCATACATAATTATAAATAACGGTAAAATCCAAAAGGCATCCACCCAAGAATGCATGCAAATTACGAGCTCCAGGTCAATAGCGGTCCAACAGTTCTCACGCCTTCACAATGGACAAACACAACATATTTTCGCAAAAATTTATTGACCTCAATCCACTCGGACTAAACGCACACAAGTTACAACTTATTATGGTCCCCAAGTGGGCTGCAGTACTCCCAAAAAAAGTAAGCGCATATGTTTGTATGTGTGTGTGTCTGTGTGCAAAGAGCACTGCATCACTTCCAAAGGCATAATTTGTTTAACACATAAAAAGGTAAATCATTTCAGTTAGTCAAAGTCAATCATTATCGAAGTTTTGCACACAAAGCGTCATTAAGCATTATTAGCCAGCGCGCAGCGAAGCAAAAAATATGAGAGAATCAAGCAAAAAATAAAAGAGCCTCAAACAAAGCAACGGTAATAATAAAAGAATTGGTGCACACAAATATGCGCCCAAAAAAAAAAAAAACCGAAATGAAATAAAAGTTGCACGCAAAAAATCCTGTTTTTGCTGCCCACAAGCATTAGCCGTGCAACAATGCGCGATGCCCCCGCGCGCCACGCCAGCTCGCTGCATGCAGCTTGTTAGCCAAATTTGAGGCATTACTCATGCTTATGCAAATTAATGCCAAAGTCCACACCGCAGTTGTTGGCTGTCGCGTCGCATTGTGGCAATCGAGCGAACACGCTTACAAGACGGCCGAGCGCAATAGACAGCGCGCCAATGTGAGCGCCTCAGCACACCCCTCAGCTAAGCAACGGTGCAGTGGCAGCGCCTATGCGCCAAGCGAACGCCAAAAATGCGCAGCAAAATGTGACTTGGGAGAAAATTGTGGATTTTGGTCAAAATGCAACACGCACACACACACACACTTATATGTCTTTGGGGTACGAAATGAGTGTTAGCGTTTAAATATGCCGCTGAACGTGGCGCATTGCTTTTTTGTACAACAACACCTAGGCAGATTGGCATATTATTGGGGCGATATTGTCAGGCGAGTGTCCAGTGTGTTTAAGCTTTGCGCTGAATCATAGCCAAGCTGCGCTACCAAAGCATCATACATACATACATACATATTTACATAAATCTATATGTAGATATGGTATGTAAGTACATATAGACACATTCTCGCGCTGGGCTTGGTGCTAACCGATTCCCAGCAAAGCTATGCAAAGCGCCGATGGGCCTGGTGAAAAGCGAAACGAAAACAACAGATAAATAAATTAAAAGCACCGCTTGCACCTTATGCCTCCGTCGCCCTTGAGAACCAAATCTGGCTGGACTTCAAATCACGTTGTTGTTGCTGTTGCTGTTTCGCTCTTGTAGCACACGCATAAATCTCGGAAAGTGCAGCTGTGTTACACATGGCTACAACGAGCAGCAGGGGCTCACACAAACACATACAGCCAGCAAGTGTATAAATGAATAGAGTCACAACGATCTTTGCTTGCGAGAATATCGATGCGCAAAGGAATGAAAACAAATAAAGCACGAAGTTGCTAATAAAATAGGCGTACAAGCCAGAGAACTTAAAACATGGCATGGCAAGCAATGGAACTGGACTGCCATGCAGCAAAAGACTTGCTCACAAACAATAAAAGTAAGCGTGGACCTCAACTAAGGTTAAAAGAAAATAAGAGAAAAATAAATATGAAATTGCGAGTACACACGAACAGCCGTGGAATACCAACATCTTCCACGCTAGCATATTTCCATGCTCAGAGCAAATGTTGTTTATAAGACAGGTAGGTAGGCAACGCTTTGTTGTAAAGACCGGCTTTTGTAGCGTTAAGTTGAACCGAGGCAAGTGAGAGAGCGACCACCAAACAATGCATTTGCTCAAATAATGCTATCAACAACGAATGCTCGTTCGAGACTCGAACGCTACGCGAGCGGCGCTGAGTAGATCGCAAGCCAGCGCGCTCTGACCGCGCACACCAAGCGAAATAAATATGTATACATGCTCTCCAAAAACGCTAACACAGCATAAAAACATATCTACAACATAAAAAAGACATGTGCAGACGAAACAAGAAATGTCTGTCTGCAAAGTAATAGCGAAAAGTAACGACAAGAAGCCGAAAATAAAAGACAGACTCGTTGTAAACAATAAAACAATACGTCGTCTTCGTAGCTCAACCGAAAGCGAGCAGAAAGCGCATAGTAAAAACATAAACAATCCGTATGAAAACGTCGTAAAAGAATGTAAAAGAAAATATGTATAAGCTAAAGTAAATAAAGAAAATAAAGCAAAGCAAGCAGTAAAATAAAAAACAAGTCGTTGGCAGCAACAAGCGCATGTAACGAGTCACAGCAGACGACGGACGATGGTACGCCCGAAGCCGGGCACGAACGGTAAACGAACGACTTTGAATGTTCTTTCCCACGGTCTCATATCTTGCATGCTTTGTATGCTTGCTTTGTTGCTGGTTTGGCTGGTTCGTTGTTGCTTCGCCTGCTTGGCATGTCTCCGCCGCTGCTGTTGCCTCACATCACTCCACTTTTCGCTGTACGTTTCTAAATATGTATGTATGTATGTGAAAATGGGTGTAGTTGTGAGTGCATGTGTATTTATGAACGAATCTTGGGCATAATTTGGGCTTTTTTCAGATCCGATTTCGTTGAAGCTAATAGCTGAAAGTTGGTGAACTATTTTATACAGGTGAAGCACAAAAGTTGGTCCTAACTTTCGGGAGACTTATCAAACTCAAAGAAAGAGAGTCGAAAGATTGTAACTTTTAAAAATTAAACTCGAAAAAACTTAAAAATTCAATGACAAGTCAGGTTTTAGCTTTTAGAATGGGTAAATGACACAGGTAACCATAAAAACGACGGATGTGAGGCCACGATAATTGGTAGAATAATATGATTTTGTATACGTTTGGAAAATATTAAGGTTAAGGTATTGGATTTTTGAGGTTATGTAGGATTTTTAACCAAACTTTTATTGAAACTTCGGTAACTAGCAATTTAATGCGGACGGTAAGTAAATAAATCTGTCAACTGGACTCAAAGAGGAACTCCCGTTTTTTCTTCGAACTCAGAAACCCAGTGGCGTAGCTACAACTTCGGGCGCCCGGGGCCAAGGATGTTCTGCCGCCCCCTCTTTATCTACCTACCTACAAGTTTCATGAGGTAGTTCGAACAAAAGTGAATTTTTACACAATATCTTCGATATTAAGTATATAAAATTTAGGAACTAGAAGCCACTCAAATTCTGAAGTTCCAAAATTCTCACAATACGGTTTTTGAGGAAATTGATAGTAAATTTACAAGACATCTTATTTGTTGAAGTATTTTTCTGAATATTAAAAAGCAGCGAAAATCGTTTTGCCGCCCCCAAGACGTTGCGCCCGGGGCGACGGCCCCCTTCGGCCCCCCTTAGCTACGCCACTGCAGAAACCGAAGACTCCCTATTTTGAGTGGAAATTTTTGAAACTACGGTTTCTTTTCCGAACTCAGAAACTGAAGACTACCTATTTTGAGTAAACATTTTTGGATAATATTACTGGAAGGCATCCCTTTCAATATTGTATACTTAACTATATATTCACTATATAACAATATACAAGCAAATCACTAATATCTGCTAGTCGGTCTTGTCCCAACTTCATCGTCTCGTCCCCACTACCAACAAAGCCGTTGTTCTACAATCTCAAACGCCTGACATGACTCCACAACAAATATAACCATGCATACATACAAATATATCCATACATACTTATGTATTTGTATCTAGATAAATAATTCGTCGTTTCATTTGCTCGCTCGGCTGATTGCCGACTATTTATGCGTACACAAACACGATCATTACCTAAGTTGCCCGATAATATTCGTAAGTTGCGCTTTATTTTAGCTTCGTTTCAACTTCGGCTGAAGACAGTGCCAAGCGAAGCACCAAACACATACACTATTCCCGACCGACTGAATACAACAGCATACCTACATACATACATACATATGTACATCGGCTTGCAGCAGCAATCAGCTGGTGTTGTTGGGTAGCAAGCTCACCATCATCATCATCAACCAACGACCACACCACTAAACCACTTTTCTTCGTCAGCGCCTTAAAGACAGCAAATGTAGATTTGTATGTATGTATGCTTGCACCACCAAGGGTCGTCTGTGCACTCTTTAAGACTTTCCATAAAGAGCTAGAGTTTAATAAAATTAGTGTTGGTATGTTGATATGTTCTTTATGCGTCACTCTTGACACTGTCAGATTGCTTATTATTGTTGTTGTTGCCATTGAAGCATAAACGCTTAAGAATCATAAACATATACAAGACGTTTAGTAATGCAAGTAATAGCAGCAACAACAATAATAGCAGCAGCAATAACCATGCATAACAAAAGGTGCATGACACTGAACTGTTGATCGTTCGGTTCGGTTCGGTTCGGTGTCTCTGCCACTAAAAGTTAACTGAACTGGACCAGGCCAAAAGGGTGTGAACCTTGTTCTGTTCATAAAATTGATTTCATATTGCGCTTACCGATACACAAATCCGCATATGTGTGTGTGAGTACAAGTATATTTATTATTCTTCGTGGTTAAAAGAAAAAATAAATATTGCTCTGCTTTTGTTTAAGATTTTATATCGGTTATATTAACCGGTAGAGGGGTCAGCAATACTGCAAAACTCAGATTTTTAATTCATGGAAAATAATCGTTTTAGTTTAGTATATACTTTACAAGACTATAGAACTAACTTTATATATTTCATAGTTAGATTTGACCTGAAACAAAAACAAAAAAACAAGAAAAATTTTTAACTTCGGCAGACGATGCGGCTGAAGCTATAATACTCTTCACAGCTGCATTTTATAGAGCATAAACTGAGTGTAAAAGATCTTTATCCTGGTTTTGAACGGTCAATTTGTTTGGAAGCTATATACTCTAAGACTCTGTTTTGTCTCAAAATGTTCGGAAAGTAAAATGTGACCTTTTGCGTTAATAAATGCCAAATTCAGTGAAGGTATCTGGTCAAATAAAAAGTTTGTCATGCGAGGACTTAATTTTGATCACTCAGTTTGTATGGCAACTATAACATATAGTGGTCCGATAGCAGTGTTTTCAACGAATAAGTAGGTTTTTGGGAAAAACGAATCTCAAAAATTGAGGGACTAGTTCGCGTATACGCGAACAGGGATCAATTCAGCTCGTCACGTTGATTCTGTATATATGTATATAGTACATAAAACTTTATAGGTTCTCCGAAATTTCCTTCTGGGTTTTACAAACTTAATATCTATACTCTGTAAATTTGAATTGTGAAATAATCGGTCCATAGTATATGACACGCGAATCATTGAAAACGATGGCCAGGAACTTTCCCAAGGTAGTCGTCGAGATAGACCTGTTTCGAAGCCGGAGGTATATTTTCGATTTAAAAAACCTGTATTCAGGTTTCTAAAAATCATATTCAGAACCCAATAATTTCTTGTACAGTAAATATTACCATTTTCAAACTTCAACAGAATTACCTATTATTAATTTTTTTCAATACTCTCTAACTACCCTGTTCTCTTAATTCTTGTTTCTGTTAGTTTTTGCAACTAATAACACTTGCGACTCATCAAGTTCAGCTGCGAAATCTTCGAGAAATCCGCTGTTCACCAATTTAAGCGCTACTCTTGGCATTTGTTAAAGGCTTTCAAGTCCAATCCATGACGCATACCAGCAATCAGAATCATCAGAATATCTTTAAATCCTAATGGTATCGATTATTTACATTAATCTCACCCAAACAGCATTCTTATCAACTTTAGTTGTAGACTTAAATAAGGCTATCTTTATCTGCGATAAATTAAGTTAAATACGAGAAAAGTCCATTTCAATTTTGATTACGAATTTACGAGCATCATTAAGTGCAACACGATGTGTGAGCATAAAAGAGCGGCCCGTTATTGAATGTTGCAGCGTTCAAACGAGCGAGTGTTCGGAAACGAAACGCATTGAGTATGCCTTTAATGCGAGTGAAACTTAGCAGGCAGCAAATTATATGCACGAAAGCTCGCTGGGTTCGGCGAGCTCAGCAGACAATCGATTCGAAGCTCCTACGGCTTAAAGTGTTGATTCCTTTTTGTGCTTTTTCTGCTACAAAATTCTAATGAACATTTGTGTGCTTGTGTGTTGCTTATTATTTTTGTTGTTGGTAGCAAATTCGGCTGCCTATGTTGACGGTCTGTGCTCGCCTAATTCGGTGCATTTGCCATTTTTGAATTACGATTTTATTTTTTTTGTCATACATACATACATATAAGAAATTAAATTTAAAACAAGTAAGGAAGGGCTAAGTTCGGGTGTCACCGAACATTGTATACTCTCGCATGATGAAGTAATAATCGAGATTTCATTATCCGTCATTTACATATTTTTCAAATACCGTATTTGTGTAATGTTTTATTCCGCTATCATCATTAGTTCCTAATGTATATACTCGTATTATACAGAGAAGGCATCAGATGGAATTCTAAATAGCGTTATATTGGAAGAAGGCGTGGTTGTGAACCGATTTCACCCATATTTCGTATATGTCATCAGGGTGTTAAGAAAATAGAGATATGATTTTTGGTCTATAAGAGGGCGACGCCACGCCCATTTTCAATTTTTAAAAAAAGCCTGGGTGCAGCTTCCTTATGTCATTTCTTCCGTAAAATTTAGTGTTTCTGACGTTTTTTGTTAGTCGGTTAACGCACTTTTAGTGATTTTCAACATAACCTTTGTATGGGAGGTAGGCGTGGTTATTATCCGATTTCTTCCATTTTTGAACTGTATATGGAAATGCCTGAAGGAAACGACTCTATAGAGTTTGGTTGACATAGCTATAGTAGTTTCCGAGATATGTACAAAAAACTTAGTAGGGGCCGGGGACACGCCCACTTTTCCAAAAAAATTTACGTCCAAATATGCCCTTCCCTAATGCAATCCTTTGTGACAAATTTCACCTTAATATCTTTAATTATGGCTTAGTTATGACACTTTATAGGTTTCCGGTTTTCACCATTTTGTGGGCGTTGCAGTGGGCCGATTTTGCCCATCTTCGTACTTAACCTTCTTATGGAACCAAGAAATACGTGTACCAAGTTTCATGATGATATCTCAATTTTTACTCAAGTTACAGCTTGGACGGACGGACGGACAGACGGACGGACGGACAGACAGACATCCGGATTTCAACTCTACTCGTCACCCTGATCACTTTGGTATATATAACCCTATATCTGACTCTTTTAGTTTTAGGACTTACAAACAACCGTTATGTGAACAAAACTATAATACTCTCCTTAGCAACTTTGTTGCGAGAGTATAAAAATTATCATATTAAAGGAGGAACCCATTCTAAAACCTATATAAGGAGAGTTACGGACAAATTTAACGCCAGAAAATAGAGGGGAAAAAATAGAGAAAGTTTAAATTAGACATTAGTAGGAAGCTTGAAACAGCATTCTTGGACCTACATATGTTGAAGATAGATAGATAGTAATATTGAGGCTTTGCACTGCGATCTATGGTCTATTGTACCTCCCCTATATCACATATGGTTACAAAGGACCAGCATTCTAAACAATTCCAGGAGCCCGCTGGGCGCGACTAAGGTGATGTGATCCCTCTCCACGTAGATGAAATCTAGGGCCTTCTTGGACTAGAATGGAAAATTAATTTCTCCTAAGTTGAAGCTGTTTTAGGTAAGCTCAAGAAACTGGAAAATATTATGAGGTATTCATCTTGATAGCGAGTTAAAACCATAAATGTTTGTAATCTACTTCCTTTAAGAATTTAGATCCCACAGCATCGTTCTATTAGCTTCAAACTAAACATCCTCTCTTTTTCAATAATTCACTTAATTAATTTTTTAATATCTCACTGGAGAGAATATTTTCAAGCTATGATCATAGATCATTTCTCGAGCTTCCAGCTGTCGCATATTCGTATAATTTGTACAAAATGGAGTGTGAAGCGAACGAATGAAGCGTGAGTGCTAAGTGAAAACAAGTGTCAGGTCGATAGAAAAGTATAGAACAACAAAAAATCCGAAAACGCGTCGATCATGCAACAGCACAGCGTTGAACTTAGCAACACAAGAAGCCAGCGGCGAAGGCACTCAACGCCACAACGACTATGTATGCCTACGAACCCTTGTAGTAAGTGTGCGAAGTGTTTAAGCAAGTATGTGGCAGCTATTTTCGTACGCACATTCAACATCTGCTCCCGATATGTTGAAGTGAATGGCGTTTGAGACACGCCGGTCCGCCACCACCACCGCCGCTATGGGAATAATATTCGGAGCCGCGCTTGCCTAGGAGTGATTTTAAAATAGTCGCGCGGCGGCGCATAGCACATGTGGCAAGACAAATATTTAGCTGCCAAGTGCAAGTGGTGTTTACCAACTTAACAGGCTTGTTTGGCGGTGCGGCGCGGCGCATTCTCGTAAGCAAATTTGTAGATGCAGTTTTTTTTTGCAACAACAGATTTCTCAACGAGCCTATGCGCATGCTCATACCTACTTATGTATGTACATGGGTACAAACAGAAGAGTATATAGCTAGTATGTAATGTGGCGGCTAATCTAAATGCAAATGCGCGGCTGTGAGAACGTAAAACCCAGTCACACAGTGACCTTCACCTTTTGCTAGATAGTGGAACCAGCAGCAGCTGGGGCCTGTAGCCACAGCTTAGACTATGTGTGTGCGCACAAGTGTAGCAACAACAATGTAGTTGGTGGCAAAGTGTTGGTCATAGCGGCATGTTTAGAAGCAAGTTTGGCGTTTAATTAAAATATTGTTGTGCTTGTGGTTGTTGCTGCTTTTTTGGAGTATAGACTATGTATGATAAGTAGTTAGGTGAATAATGCGCGGAACGGTTAAAATATCGAGAAATAAAAAATGCAAAAGAGCAAAAAAAAATCAGATACACATACATATATTTAGTACAAATACAAAACAGTGCCAAAATGATAAAAGAGTTTTAGACAACTTATGTAAGACTGAGTATTCTGATTTCCGCTTTCCACAAACGAGTAGAAAAGACATTGTGCAAAATTTCAGATCGATATCTCAAAATCTACGGCACTATTCGCGACTACGAAATCAAAATCTAAATCTGGTTTCCGACTTTTAGTTCTAGGCATTCCAAACAACGTGGCAAACTTAACGTACCCTGTCCAGGGTATAAAAATGTTGGAAGAAACTGCAGGTCCACAGTGGCATATCACCGTTGAGGTAAAATATTTACTATTTTTTCGATTTCAAGCTCTTCCAAATCCTAACTGCTGACGACAGCCTTACCCCACGGCGCTCAAAAGCACAGCGGATCAAATCAATGCGTTGATCAGACTCTGAGAATGCTAGGCATCTTCAGAACCAATTGGCAGTGTGGAATGGACACACTAACCACCTTGGTCGGGTTCGAGGCCCATCTAAAACCTCTGCCGTGTTTTAGGTCCGGCACCCGGTTGCAAAGCAACCCCACATTCAACTGACAAAGTCAGTTCTTCACGTATTTGGGTTTTAACCACAACCACCACGATACTCACCGAGGGGCCAGTCCGCATGAGCAGGTTGGAGTAAACTCCAAGGGCTCCTGCTCCCCGTGGTTCCAGAATTAAGACTCCGGTCAGACCTCGTAGCCGAAGCTACTATCAGTTGAGGCTACTGGTGGCCAGGCTCTGGACTGATGGCCAGAGGTTGGACCCCATACACACATCACTTACACGCACCACTCATACAAAAACTAACCCTAATTCCCAGCTAACCGCCTTCGCCGCTTAAACAATTCACATGCAAACGACCCTAACTGTTCGATAGTCCGACTAGTGGAGATAACACCACTAACATCTAATCGTCCATCATTCCAGCTAATCCCCATATACACTATACAATACCGAACAATACTGCTTAAGGGCAGATTGTCACCATTTTTTTCTCGATATGTCAACCTAAACACCTACACCCCAAGTATTCACGATCTCTAAGAGATCTCCTCCCGCCAGCTCTAGTTCAGACCGCGAGCAACCTTCGACCATAAGAAGAAGGTCGTCTGCATACGCACAACACTTACAGAGTGGCTCGAGCTGTCTAAGCAGAGTGTCCATCATAAGGACCACACATGGAACCCTGCGGGCAGCCACGAACAATTCCAATCTCCACACTCCCAATCAAGCTGACAAGAGAAACCTTTCTAGTATAGAGGCATGGACGATGACAACATCTGATGAGTCGGCGTTACGAGTTTTCGAGAGAAAGGTTTTGCGGTAGATTTATGGTACTTTATGCATTAGCAACGACGAATATCGCATTCAATGGAATGATGAGCTGTGCGAGATATACGAGGACATTGATATAGTTCAGCGGGTTGAGAGACAGCGGCTTCTCTGACTAGGTCATCTCGTCCAAACGGATGAAAACACTCCATCTCTGAAAGTATTCGACGCAGTACCCGCTGAGGGAAGGAAGACCTCCACTCCGTTGGAAAGACCAGGTGGAGTAGGACCTGGTTGCACTTGGAATCTCGAATTTGAGCCAAACAGCGAAAGGGAAGAACGACTGGTGTGCTGTTGTAAGCTCGGCAATAACCATGTAAGCGGTGTCTGCGCCAATAAAGAAGAAGACTATTTTTTCAATATCTGTGCCTCGAATAAAATCGTAAATCAATTAGTAATGGATCCCTTATGTGGGGAACACATTTTGTTCCGTATTGTTGTTGCCTAGATTTTGCAGAATCTTGTGTGATTTTATGCAAGAATGTACAGTTCAGCGCCTAAAGAAAACCAATTTCAGCTAATAGCGGCAATTACCGTTACATATTGGACTAAAACACCTAATTGAGCGTGCAAAAGACGAGTGCACCATATACTGACCTAAATTACCGTTCTAACGTCGCGCATCAAGCTTTTGATGGTCGCAAAGAAATGTGAAATCATCGGAATTTGCACCAAATGTGGCAAATAAGCAGTTACAGTCTAAATAGGGCATGAGGAAGTCTTCAAAAAGGAAAGCTCCTTCATGCTTTGCTAAGCTATGCTGCCTAGATGGAAACTGGTGCATACCAAACTCCCATTTATCATCTCCCATTACGCTGTACTCCTATAAAGTTGTTGTTGTTTTGGGCAATTACGAGCATACATATGTCGCTTACCTGCTGATAGAATTCTTGGCAAAATAGCTGCGAGCATGTGTGTGTGTCCATATACTTATTTAGATGTAATAGTAACGCTGCCTTGAGACAAGGCCTCCAACAACCAACAACCAAATCTGGCAAATCGAATGCAATTATTTGCACTTCGTTATGTGGTGCACGGACTGAATGAAGGAATGTGGCAAGATATTTATTGGCGAAGGAAAGGTAATATTGAAGTTGCTTAATATGCGGTTGAAGGTAGAACGAAATATATTTATCGATTTTAAGTACAAGTAAGTAAGGCGCCGAAGACGGTAGCAGCGTCAAAGGCGCCACATATCCATGTAAGCTTGCAATAAGTTTGCATTTTGCGCTTTGTCATGCACGAAGCTTACAATTTATCACTTTTTCAAATAATCATTGCCGCCATTAACGCCGACAGCAGTCAAATGCGTGTATTTCATAGCGTAACAGTAAAATGCTCAATTACTCTCATATTTACTTGTGATGACTCACACTCAAACGGAAGCTAAGCCGTTATTGGCTTGATTAATTGAGTAGTAGTTATGGCATTTACAGTTACTTGAGCGTAATAAATGCACAAAATATGCATGTACAAATAAAAAATAAAATATTTTTATTTTAATAAATGCAAAAGTTCGCTGAACAAATTTTTTAATTGCCAGCGCAAATGAGTGTCTTCAGCAAAAATAAAAAATGCATAAAAATTATGCCAAAAAAATCAAAAAAAAAAAAAAACGAAAAAATTGTGCACAGCCAATCAGCGACATGTTGCACTCGTTTGTAATTTTTAATTTATGGCCTGTAAAAGACTGAGAGAAATTAAAATCAATTGGACGAGGGCAATTTGCCGCAGCCGCAAAGGTCGTCAAGCAGTTGCTGATGATGAAAATAAGAGAAACACAATTTGCACTCATAAAAAAACGGTTAATAGCGGAGAAGAAAGTGCACAAAGCACAGTTATAACCGTTATGCATATACACACACCACAAAAATACATACAAACGCTAACAAATTTGCCAACAAACGGCAGCCAAATGAAGCGGCAAGCAGTAATACAAGTAGCTTACAGCCAGCACAACAACACTAACAACATTTATCAAACAATTATAGCAACAGCTGCTGTTGTACGACGACGATTAACAATTTGTAGGAGTAGCAACAGTAGCCGGCCGTGGGCAACAATAACAACAACAACTCGCGATGTTGTTGTAACATCAATGTTGCTACTATTTTTGCCACTGTGTTTAATTAGAAAGTCAAGTCAAACCAAAAACCACAACAACAACAACAACAAAAACAAAAACAACAACAACATCAACAACAATAATAAACAGTACTACAGCTGCACAATGACAAAGATATAATGGCACAGACAATGCAGCCGAGGCTTCGTGTCGGCTCCACACTGCTTTCGCCGCTCCTACGCTGCTTTGCATTTTGTCAACAACAACAACAGCGCCGATTGCAGAGTAGTGGTCAGCAACAACAAGCGCATGCGCAAATACATACACATATTTATAGAGGAATTGCAACGAAAATAGAATGCATGTGTTTGTATGTTGGCAGCAAATGGCGTGGAAAAACGTGAAATAGTAGAACGCGCCGATAAAAGATTTTATTAAAGTGTACAAGATAGTAAACTAGGTGCGCACAGTGGGACGAAATTGATAGTAAAGTGGACAAAAATTTCATTTAAAAAAAAAATAAACTTTTTGGAAGCCAATTGAGCTTGTTAATAGAAAATTTAAAATGCTTTAAGAAAAGAGTCAATGTCTGTGTGTTTAAAGTGGGTACCTGCTGTCGACAGCCTCATCCCATGGCGCTCAAGGCACATGAGATCAAATCAATGTATTGATCAGCGCCCTGAATATGACAGGCAGTTTTAGTACCGATTGGCAGTGTAGAATGGACACACTAACCACTTTGGTAGGGTTCGAGGTCCATCTAAAACCTCTGCCGTACTTTGGGTCTGGCATCCGGTTGCAATGCAACTTCTCATTTAACTGACAAAGTGTCAGTTCCTTTCGCATTCGGTTTTTAACCACAACCACCACGATACTTTCCGAAGGGCCAGTCCGCATGACCAGGTTGGAGCGAACTACAAGGGCTCCTGCTTCCCGTGGTAACAGAATTAAGTCTCGGATCGGACCTTGCAGCTGAAGCTACTACCAGTTGAGCTTAGAACTGGTGACCAACCACCATTTCACACCACCATTCACACAATAAATTAACCGTAATTCCCAGATAAACGCCTTCGTCACCTAAACAATTCACACGCAAACGACCCGAACTGTTCGGCATTCCGACTAGGGGAGATCAGACTGCTAACATCTAGATGTCGATCAGTCAAGCTAATCTCTTTACCACCCAGATCTCAATGTGCGAGTACATTGGTTATTCCTCAATTACATGCACCCAGTCCTCGTTCTGCCCCTACAGCATTGTCACCGTTTTTTCCATCGATATGGAAGCTCTAAGCTATTAGATATAGCCAAATTTCATGCCAAAAATCATTTTGTATATACGAGCAGAGCTCCGATATCGGCGGATTCCACAAATGTGCAGCTTTTTGGGTAGAAAAGTTTAGTGCAAAACTTCAGTTTGTTGTCTCAAAAATCGAGGAACTGTGGGACCAAAATAAATTGTGAAAGTTAAATAATCTCTGGACTAACCTAACCATTTATCTATACTTTAGAATCATTTACAACGTAATAAATCAGCTGGAGCTCGCTACGCATGCGCCTATCAGTTACTCAATCCCTTAAAGTATTTGTTTCAAGTTCAAACTAAGAACAAACATATAAAAAAATTAAAAAAAAAATTAAAAAAAAAAATTGAAAAAAATTCTTTTTGTTTTCTATTTTTAAAAATTGCCTACAAGCTTGCATCACAAATAAATAAGTGAATAAATAAATTGCAAGAGCAACTTTAGACCTTCACAGCCTGGCTTAGTGTCGACGCGTTTCTTCATTGGACTTTATTGAAATGTGAATTGCGTTAGTGTGAGTGCGCCAATATGCAATTGTAATGCAATGACCAATGGTTGTTGCTGTTGTCGCCGCCCAATGCATTTATCATTGTTACATGTTGTTGTTGTTGCGAGTTTATGCAATTTTATTATTGCCCCTAGCATTGTCACAAACAACTGCTGGCAAATGATGATGACTGTTGTTGTTTTTATTGTTGTTGCGTCTGTTTATGGCATCAGCATGCGCGACAAGCCAAACAACAACAGCAATAACAGTCAACCGAACATTTGCAGCGACTACAACCACAATGGCATGGCGTTGGTGGCAGAGGTGGTGGTGCTGCTGTTCTTGTTGTTGTTGCAGCTGTCCTCCACAACTAGAATCTGGCCGGTAATTGTCATCTTTCGCTGTGCACGCGCGTTGCCTTTATTGTCGCTGATGAATACATTTATACATGCCATATATATTATTATATGCATGTTGTTGTTGTTGCTGTGACGGCCTGCCCATTGCAGTGAGTGCATTTTTCGCAAATTTCATGCAATTTTGTTTAATTAATTGAATTGAAACGAATTGAATGAAATGAACTCAAAAGCCAATTGGCGACTGCCGCAGCAGCGACATTAGAATAACAGCTACGCCGGCAACAACAACAAATTGCACTAGTGCAACTACATGCACCAGCCGCACTGCCGCTGACCGCGTGACGCGGGCGTAAGCGACTGTGACACTGTCGTCGGCGCTGAATTAATTAGAAAAGTGTTTGCCGTCGCACACACGCACACATACAAGTCCCAGAAGCCAATGCATACACATGCAACGGCATGCAAAGTGGCTAACAATGCTGCATTTATTGTTGTTGGTGTTTTCATTCGCCTATACGTGGCATTGCATGGCAGCTTTGCCTGAGAATCGGGTGCGGCTGCAGGCACACTTGTTTCTGTCGTGTTGTTGTTGTTGTTCTTTTTGTTGTTGCGTATTTCGCAAGTACTGCACTTGCAACAGACAGCAGTACACTCCTATTTAAATTGAAACATTGAAATAATCTGCATATGTATGCAGCCATGTACGTGTATGTGCATTAGCATAAATGTGTTTGTACGCATGCGCATATGGAGCTTAATTATATAGTTTAGAATGCTGTGTTTAAGTAGTTAATGTGCGACTTTAATGTTGTTTAACTCGCAAGTGTTGTGTAATTAAAGCATGTGTTGTTGTTGTTATTGTTGTTATTGTTGTTTATACTTTCAAGTTTGTTGCACTATGCGCATGCAGTTGGCGGTAAGGCGAGTAGTGTGCGATAGCTTTTGCGCGACGTTCACATTTATTAATTAATTTAAGTAAACTATTTTCGAAAGTATAATTAAATTTACAATTTACTTGCAATTATCATTCTAATATCTAATGTCCACAATTAAACAACTTCAGAAGCAATAAGATATATTATTTAAAAGTTCTGTAGTGAATATATGAGAACTAACTTTTTGTGAACGACGACGATCGAACACCACCACACGGGCATATCTCTTGCAGAGGAGGTTTTATAATAGGTTGTCAAAAAGTCTTGCGGTATTTTCGCTAGTTGGCGCTGAAAGAGCGTAGTTTCGTTTTCGTTCTGGTGTAGAGGTGGTCGAAGATGCGCCACGCTCCGGAAGGCCTGTCGTCGAAAATTGCGATAAAATCGCTGAATTGGTCGAAAGAGACCGGCATAGTAGCATCCGTAGCATCGGTCAAGAGCTGGGCATGAGTCATCAAAAATTCATTTCAATTTCAATAAAAAATAAAAAAAATTCAATATAAATACCGCAAGACTTTTTTGACAACCCATTATGTACATATATATTAGGGTGGGCCAAAAAAGAAATATGTTTTTTGATTGGTGAGCTTTTACTTGTAACAGAGAGATGCTCCGCCTTATAGTGTTATATTTTTTTATAAGAAGAAGAAGAAAAGAAGAAGTTAGATTTTGTAGGAACTTGAATGCTCTACAAAAATGTTTGATTATTTTAAGAGAAATTTTTTTTTCTTATGAATTCAATAACGCAATGAAAAATGAAAAATTGAAATTGCAAAACTCTGTTTCGTAGCAATTTCGTTGCGAATGTTGGAAAAAGTTTACGGTGATTCACTTTTATCAAAAACATAAGCCTTAACTGGTACTTAAAAATAGTCAAGAAAGTGTTAAAGAGATTCGTTCCGGTAAAGTTGAAATTTTTTAAAAAAGAATACCCTAAACCGGTCTCTTTGGACATGCTCGATGATCATGCGAATTCCCATCCCACATTCAGGGAGAGCATTTAACTGGCGATGAGACATGGGTTTTAAGTTTGACATGCCAACAAGTCAACAATCAAGGAATTGGGGGAAAAAACGAGCCGAAATCAAAAAACCCGTTAAAAAATCAAGGTGATGCTCATTGCTTTTTCCGATATTCGTGTTTTAGTGAATCATAAATTTGTTTCGGAAGGGCAGACGGTCTTTACGGAGTTCCATTTGGCCGTACTGTAGCGTTTGCATGAGAACATCCGTCGAAAATGGCCGGAATTGTGGAAGAACAATTCGTGGATTTTATACGGTTATAATGAACCATCACATCAAGCCACGATTGTGACCGAATTTAAAGCCAAAAAGGTAATGAATACCATCGAACAACTACCGTATACACCAGATTTTCACAGTAATATGGAGTTTCCACCTCTCTTTACTCAGCGCTATTTAGCGTATAAAGTGACTGAAGAGGCATGAATAATTGGTTCGAAGTACATTCTGTTCTAATTTATAGTTCTTGGACTATATGAAAATGCATTCATCAAGGTACTTTACAATGCTCAGTTTTGTTCAAGTTGTTATTGCTGATTAGGCGAGCAAATATGTTCAAATCTTTCTTTGTTCTCGAAATGAGATACGTCAGCAAATAGAATGAGGCTTCGCTTAATATAAGCAATTTATTACGGTTTAAAGAATCTTATCGAATTAGCTTTAAAATATTGGCGGATGTTGCTTTAAGTTCTCTTTCTTCCCGCTGCTCTATTTAGAGCGTATCGAACATCAATTTGATGTTGAAATACTCAAATGATTTTTTCTTATTTCGAAAGATTACAGATTGAGTCGATATCACAAATAGTTGTTGTGTTACAGCCTTCTAAAATGTCATTGCTTCATTCAATCACCTCAATCAGCTTATCTTTAATTGCGTTTTTCTCGAAACATGATTTTTCGTATTTGCTTCAGTGATTACTTGGACTTAAGTAATTCGATCACTATCCTAATCCTTGGAGACAAGTAATTCGAACACAATCACAATATTTCTATATGTTCTGTTTATATTTTTCCAAAGAATGATCTACTAGTTTTTTATCTGAAAAGGCAGGCCAAAAACCATCAGAACTTTTGACCGTGGGTCATTGTGAGGACAATACCTTCTAGAGAGAGAATTTCACGTTTCATCTACGAAGAAGGACGGAATCACTGCTGCAGTGGAGGACACTTCTTAATGCCGTGGGAAATCGCGTGTAAGCCGAAAAATAGGTATTAACTGTTGTGTTTTAAGTTTTTAATGTGTAATCTTAAAATACATATATATAAAAAGTATACTTTCAAATAATTATAATAAAAATATAAAAAATTAACATTTTTTTAATTCCCAAAAATTGTTAATTTTTCATGCTGTCATACCAGATGTTCTTTTCAAAGCCACAGCTTATAGTTGGTAATAAAAAACATAAAATTTCTCATAAGCTTAAGTTCTTGAGTTGTAAGTGCAGCAGAAATGTAATTTACTTCTTCATAATGAGACTAAATACATCTATCTATAACTGGATTTAGTACAACAGCGAAATATATAGAGTTTATAAGCTTAAAAACATCGTCATCTCATCCTACTACCTCAGCGAACTTGGAAACTCCTCCATCAATTGCTTTAATATTCAGAAGTAATACGTTCAAAAGCTTCATAAATATTTTTATTTTAGTTTGGAGGTGCTTGAAAACGATTAAGAGTTCACTATAATAGTTTTACGTATTAAGCCAAAACATTAAGTAATTATATTTCTTCTTAGGCTAGCAATCGTAAAAGTAGTCAAATAATTATGAATATTTGAAGCTATTTAAGGTTTTACTAAACTTTTTATTTGAAAAAAAAAACCATCTTCTCAGTTTTTAACACTATACCTCTAGCTCTATGGCTATATAGTATATAAATATACTATATGTAATACTTCAGTATCGAATGCAAATGAAATTGTGTAGATAATATGTAACACTTGTTAGTTATTGTTATTGTTGTCGTTGTTCGTTTTTAATCTCAGTAACAACTTTTTCTCACGTTGTTAATAGCTTATGCTTTTTCGATCTACCAACAACAAACAACAACCACGTTTCACAGGGTTTGCATATAGATTTAATATAATTCATTTATTTTTTACATATGTATGTTGTATGTATGTATATATGTTCGTTTGTAAGCATGTATGTATGTATCTGTAAATGCATGCAATTGGTGCAAGTGCCATGCTGTGAAATGGCGAGAATATTGTGACTTTACGGTTTCGTAGATAATTCTAATTAAACTAAACTCTATATGATTGTCATTAACTGGAACCATTTCGCTCCCACGTTTGCAACAACAATAATAACAAATAAATCTGTCAATATTCATATTAACGTTCTTATAAATAATTTTATCTCCATTATATTTTTTTATGATTTATTTAAATGGGTCATTCACAAATTATTCCCTTGCTGAGTAGAAATGCATTCACTGCTTGTGCTAATCGAGCAATATTTTGCTCTGTAGCCCTTGTTTAATCAAAGCTGCAGCTTTAACCTAATTCTATAGAGGTGAATTTGATAGAAGTGACTCTCAAAATAAATATTTCTTTATACCAATTTCGATTATTTGAGAATATAATAAACTTAAAGCTCTTTTCCGCTTTGTTTCGAAGAAAGTTCTGGTTGGTTGGGTAGCCAAAAAACAGCCGTTTGAAGGCGAGCTAAAAGGAGAAGCCGAAACATCCCCTCCAAAGAGTTTTGCGCTGGGTTTAGGACCAGCCACATAAAGAAAGCAGAGACACCCCTATTTTTATGAGACCACTGCAAACGTACTAAGACTCGATTTCCCTTACATCTACTAAATTTTCTGTCCGTTGAGCCTTCCATCAATATCCTCAATTTTATTTCTGTGAGCGCTTGTCATAGTAAATATTGTAATATTTCATGTGAAATGCCTATTTGCCTGCACCTTCGTTCGCAATAGATGAATATTTTTCAGAAAAATTGCAACAAATAGCCTTAAGCGGTTTATTTGGAAACGCAAAAGAACATTTTACTCACAGCAACAAAGATAACAGTCGCCAAATAACCCAGCCATTGGTGGCAAGCATGCTGAGTGCCAACCAGCTGACTGTCAAATGATTGTCAAATCGAGTCAATTAACATTTTATGGACCCGCTCTATTAATCATCTTATTTATTATTGTTTTAGACAATAAAAACAACAAAAAACAAAAGTCAATGATATCAGCAACAGCACTTAAATCCATACAAGCTTGTCTGTCCAGTAATAAAAGTACGCGTGTACATACATCACACCGCCGAAATCACATCTAATCTGTAGCTGAAAGTGAACAAGGGTGAGCAAAAGAGGTTGGGTTCAGCAGTTACGAGTTGTGCGCCTGGATTTGCGTATAACTTTTCGTGTTTTTGTTTTTTTGTAATCGAGGCGTTTGTGCCACGCAATGACGTCGTTGCTGTTGCGGCAACAACCGTGGCATGTCAATTCGTGTACCACTTCCACTTCCAACTTCCAAATTCACTCTACGTCAGACAAGTCAAGTCAATTTCGTAGCGGAATCACCCGCCGGACATCACGCGCGCCAAGTCAAGCAGAAGTATTTAGAAAAAAAGACAACCGAAAAAGAAGGATTTCTACAATATTGCCGTAAATAGGCGCATTGATTGTCCAACGCCGCCGCGGCCGGCTTGCCCACTATTGTTCGAGTGGAGCTTATGAATTAAGCCCAGCTTTTGTGTGTGTGCGTGTAGTCATGTACATAAATATCTTTCTATGCAAATGTATATGTGTTGGTCTGCGTTTGGCTCGGTAACAATGGTTGCAGCTGCCACACCGGCAACACTGCGCGATGCTGTGGCCGGGGCTGCATGTCATTACTCATTTTTATGCGAAATTGCGAAAAATTTGAATTTTATGTCGAAAGTATTTTTTGCTAATATACGTCGCAACAACAATAGCAAAGCTAAAAATAAGTGTGGTGGAAATATTAACAAGAGAATATGGCAACAAGCTGACTGGCTAAGCACAATTGTATAGGAAATGATTTTGAAGTGTTGTTGGTGGCACGTGAAAAGGGCATCACGATTTTAGCTGCCGGCGATGTGTTGGCGAAATTGGCTATAATACAAAAGTATATACATACATATGTATAAGAAATAAAGTATACTATATAGGAAAAAACGAATAGTCCACATAAAAAGAGCTAAGTAACGGAAGTATGGAAACTTTGGTTATTAAAAAATTAAAAAAAAATTAAAAAAAAATTGTTGATATAAAATGTAAATTAGAAAAGTTTTGTGAAGTATTTTTTCAAACTTAAAGTTGTCTTCAATTTGCCACACCTAGCAGAGCAACGAATCGAACACGCAACTGGTATAAAAGTGAGACACTGGCATAAATTGATGTAAATAAGGAAAGCATTGAGAATTATTTTTTCAAATCCATACTTGTCTTCAATTTGTAAGATATTGCAGAGTAGTGAAACGAACACGCAACTGGTATAAAAGTGAGACACTGGCATAGATTGATAGATGTGGTATAACAAGGATATTAGTATGCTACGTCAGTGAGATAAAAATAATGGTCCTCATTTAGTGAGGAATTTATATAAAAATGGCAAAATGATAAATTCAAAAAAATGCTTTGAATTCACATTTAAACAATATTGAAAGGAGAGCAGTGTTCAAACACGGCGAGCAGAGAAGTGACGAATCGAAGACGTCTAAAGTTTCATAAGAAATACATAGATGACCTTAAAGACAATACATAAAATATTTTTTTGTAAAAGTAGTTGTCGTATCAACATGAAACATTCACACATTTTTTCTCAAATGCTGTCAAAGGATACCCCTGGAACGAATGTGAATTTCGGTGGTATATAGAAGTTTGCGGTAATGTGTATGTTAACATATGGAATGAGAACTTCTCTCAAATCAAGTTCAGATCTTTCTTCTAAAAAATAGTGTTAGTGAGGGAAGACAAAACTGTGAGGGCTTATTATAATCCACCTCGCCTTCATTATTCATCACATTTTGGGAACTGCCGGTATTACGACTCAAAACCAGAAACAAAAAAGAAACGTAAAAAACATAATAATAAAGGAGCACAAAGGACGCTATATTAGTCATCCGTTCTTCTGTGTTACAGAAGAATAGATGAAGTCGGGGTAATGCTTGAGAAGTAGTGTCCAAAACTGGGCTCATAAGTCTCTCGATCCTTCCGTCTTTTAATATATACAAGCTGTAATCATTTTAAGCCACTTAAATGGACCAACCTTAGTAACAATTTGAATCTCTCTGGTAGTGGCTGGGAGCATGTTTTTTTGAGGAAAAATCGGGAATATGCTCCCAAAATTTTAAAGGCGTTTTTCTCGGAACCCTATTTTTAGAGGCGGAGAAAAAAATTTCTTCAAAACAGCTGGACTTATTGACATTAAATTACACTCTACGTTCTTAGATAAACAATAGAATAAGATTTTACCGAATCAGATGGACCTTTTGACGTGAAACTTACACACAACCTTCTAAGATATATTTGTCAGGTGAAGGAATGAGATTTGTGATAATAATTTCGATTTTTTAAGACATTCAATTATATTTACAAAAAAACGACTTTATTGGAATGCCGCCATTGAATCAAAAGACCAAATTTTGATAAATTCTTCGATATGAACTCGCATTCAGCTAATTTAATAATACATTTTTTTGAATTTTTGGATTTCAGACAATTTTAAGCAACAAAAACTCTCACCGCCAGACACCATTTATCAGAAGACTCCAAGAGGTCGGCTGCAAGCTCAAGGGAATCAAAAATTCTTAAAAATGTATTGCCGATTACTAAAGTGCATTAAATTCGGTAAATGTATATTAATTTTATTTATTTGTTAGACAAAATCATTTTCAAAAAAAAAATTACAAAAAAGGAGTTTTTTCTAACTTGAAAGTGGATGTATCTTTCCATAAAGAAATAAATTGCATTTTCTTTTAATATACATATATGCAGATTAGTATGTCTAGCAATTTATTTAAATTGTATTTTGCGGTTAAGATCAAGTAATTTGTGCTTGGAATGAAAATTGGCGTACCAGAAGCAAATTACGGTAAGAATTATGGTGACGCCAGGTTCAGAAAAAAACAGTCCGAGGCCTTGGTTGGTGAATAAAAGAAAGAGCCAAAGCAAAATAAATCAGTTTGAGGTAGTAATTTCCTTAAAACCCACAACAACAACAAACAAATATGTATTAGCGTACTATTAGTTTAACACAAAAACAACAAAAACAAAGAAAGGATGCAATGATATTCTAATTTGCCAATAAAAAGCAGCTTCAATGCGGCTAATCTTGTGAAAGTCACAGCTTACACTTAGCCGCGCTGGGTGAGTAGGTTAAAATATTGCATATATAATATGAATGTTTGTATGTGTGTGTGGTTGGTGTGTGTTTGGGACCGACGACGACACGGTGATGGCAAATAATAAAACAATAACAAAGCAGAAATAAAAGAAGGTTGGAAGCTATGCTGCAAGTAAGAGGCGAGTAGCAAAGTAGCAGCAGCAAATGACCAATAATCATGGGAACCAATCACACCGATCAGTGATGCATGCCACTACCAACCAGAGGAAGAAGAAGAAAAGTCATAATCCCGATTGTAAAATTTGTGTATCCCAGTTACCTCGGGGACTTCACATTCTCTTTGATAGCTGATGAGCGCTAGAAAATCGAAAAAAAATTCACATACACTCACACACACAAATCACCAAAGCAATAAATGAAATGCAAAGATGTTGCATATGCATGTTGCAACAAAAGCATTGGTGGTCAACAACAGCGGTAACAAATTAGTTTGGGTAGACGCGCGCGCGCATTTCGCTGCAATATTGACAAGAAACAAAAACAACAAAAACAATAGTTGCAACAGCGTTTGCTCATCAGCGCCGGCAAACAAACGAGTTGCAAAAGCAGAAAACGAGTAAATTACAAATAAATAAAATCATGTCCACTCATTAACCGCTGCAAGCAAAATATGTAAGTGTGTGTGCTTGTGCATGCACAATTCATAATGAATGTTGTTGGTGGTGGCGGCGGCGAGCTGACAGCGAGTTGGCGCAAGGAAACAATCGACGCTCCCACTACAGTTACGCCCTAAGGAGGTCATGCAGCAAATGCATACCGCCGCTGTGGCCATGCAACGTGCCACCATCGGCGTTGTGGCACAGTATCGCCACCGCGATACAGTGCTTGGTCAGCAACAGCAGCAACGGCAACCATTCCAGTGGTCACAGCTAGCGCGCCTTCGGTTCGTAAGCCGGCCGCCGAACAGTGAGCGGCAACCGAAACTTAGCCGAAGTCTAGGCAGTGCGCTGTCGTGAAATTAAACGAAGTGAACTGCAATCGTCGTATGGATTGATCACCTTTCTCTACTCATTACCGCCCGCCGCATTTCGCGGGTCAGCATGCCTCATGCAAGCTGGACATGGCATTTCTTTGGCGTTCGGCACCTTTGGCTTGCGCCTAGGCAGTTTGTTTTTCGTTGCGGTGTTGCTGCGCCGATGATGAATGCTGATGAATGTCTGCCGGAATTTAGCTGTTAGCTTGTTGATTGCTTGGGCTCAGCTTGGATTGGTTCGTGATTGGCAGCGGTGGCGGTAAGGCCGTTGAAAGTGTGAAGTTATCTGTTTTTGTTTTCTGCTCTTTCTTTTGAACTGTTAAAAATGGTTACAGGAAATCAAAGGGAATTTCTTGTTGTTTCGTTATATAATTTCGATATAATTATTGTTTGTTCGTTAAAATACATAAGAGATCAAAGGAGTGGTCTAATTGAGAGGAAACTAAAACGAGGATCGAATGATGTAGATGAACTCTTATTAAGAGAAGGTTCGCTATATTTATGGCTCTAAACCTATTTTCCGTTATTGTTGTTGTAGCGGCAGAAATCTGCCGAGTTGACAGTCCTTGACCGAATAAAAAATCTGAGTCCGTTCCAATTACGTAGAGCCGACTGTCGTGGGAGGTGGTTTGTCCCCTTCTCTATATATGCTGAAATGTGGATTCGGGGTCAGATATAGACGCTTAAGAAGTTATCTGAAGAACTAATTATCAGCATTATTACGATTACCCTTACGGGACTATCCTCAATATTCGAGTTACATATGTATCCATTTTTTGTGGTTTAGATTCTTTTTTTAAATTCGAATCATAGATGGAAGAATTTTGCAAAGACAACACTGAAATCTTAAAGATTACTGTAACTTAAAACATTGCTTTTCCGGGACTTATATACCTGGTTTTATAGCTACGGCTCATTATCAGCTCAATAATAGTTCCAGGTCGAAAAATTTTAAGAAGACAACAGAAAAAACTTCAAGAAAACTGTAACTTGAAATCTTGCTTTAAAACCTGATGTTTTTACCATTGGAAAATATACCCCAAATCCTTCTCGACAACCTCTTAAAAGATAATATATACGCGTACGTATACGTAGATGAATCTAAACCGGGATTCATACCGTAGACGCTAGCGTTGCAGCGAAATCTTTCGGTTGGTTTTTAAAGAATATGTTCTATATCAACCTACTTTCTAAATCTAAAAACTGCCTCCGAGTTAAAAACACTTAATCAGTTCAGGTTAAGTCAAAACTTTACGAGGAAAAATGCAACAAAAGCAACACAAATATGAAAATGAGAGAACAGTAAAGTGATAAAGGTAAAAGGTTAGATTCAAATCAAGGTGAAGCCTAGAACTCGCTGACTGACTTGACTTCTCGCCAACGCCTCCTACGATGACATAGACGATAATAGCTCTTATACATTAGCAACAGTATTTGCTCAGTTGCAGAAATCGTTGGAATTACAATTGCAAATGGTATGGAAAAATGAAATTGACATACCAGCGGTTTTCCGAGCCGCAAAATGAGGAAGATGAGCACTTAATAGCCCGAAAGCGGTTGCTGTTGAAATGTGGCGAGCAGGTTTCAACCAACGACGGCACTCATTTGCAACTTAGAAACGCGGAGTGAAATGTAAAGTAGGCAAAGTAGGCAATACTGATTACCGATCGAGAGAGTGTGGGAGCGTAAGGCATGCTGCTTGATTGAGCGAGCCGAACGCTGCTGCCGCTGCTGTCGCTGTTGAGCGCTTTGTGGTTTTAACGGCATGCGGAGTCTACCAGTGCGGATGTGGTATTTGGTCTTGGCTTTTTTGGGTGGCAGTTGGGTGAGTTTAAAAGTCTTGAGCTTGGCGCGTGCATCACGATTTCGCGTGGTTGCGCGGTCGCACTGTCGAATGCACTGTGGGAGGCGTTGCGCGGCGCGGCAGCTGTGCGCCATTGAGTCACTGAATGGTTTCAAAAATAATCATTTTGAAATTGACTAAAGCAGTGATGGCATGATAGCGGCGACGTCGTTGTACGCCAGCGCGCCACTTCGGCTTATTCATTCAACGTCAAATCGTTCTAATACGAACGTTTATATTTTTGTCAGCACTTGGGCTAACCTAACTAACCGAGTGCGAGATTAGAATAGAATTATTATGTGCCGTTACTGCGGACACTGTGCTTCTACCTTTGTGGCGTTTGCGTTTGGAATGTGAATGAAAACGATTTTGGGAAAAAATATATTTTTGTTGTATTATTTCTTGGTTTAAGCAAACTATTAGCTAATTTGGGGTAATTTTGATTATTGCAGTGTAAGCGATGATATGGAAGGCAGCGTTGAACTTCAATGTGAACTTGGCGCAGATTTTTTATTTTGGTTTATTTTTTAATTTTTTTTTTCAAACACTTTAAAAAAAATCATTTTCAAATGCAAAGCATACTAATATATGTAGTCGATTTTGAAGTTATGTGGGTACAAATTCCAGTTAAACCATAGGTAGCGCTGGTGTCGAACAATTTTTAAAACTAAATCCGCATACTAGTTTAAAAAAATTAATATTACCAAAAAAAAAAATTCGAAAAAAAAAATAAAAAAAATATTTTCAAAAACAAATTTTTTCCAATAAATCCATGAAACTGAAAAACTTAAACTCACTTATGCTTTTTTTATTGCAAAATTATCAAAATTCACAATTATCAAATCCACATACTAGTTGGAGAAATATTAAATTCAAAAAAATTAAAATTACCAAAAAAAGTTTCAAACAAATTTTTCAAAAACAAAATTTAAAAGAAATTTAAAAAATATTTTCAAAAAACATATGTATTTTCAAAAAAAATATTAAAAAAAATGTTTTTCCAATATTGTTACTCGCTTCAAAAATCCATGAAACTGAAAAAACTAAAACTCATTTATGCTTTTTTTTAATTGAAAAATTATCTAAAGTACTGCCAAATCGTGGGGATATTTGAATAAAACAGTTTTGAACAAAAATTGGATAGAAAATTGTGATGAAATATTTCTTAAAATTTATATACCGCTATATTGTTGGATAGATACACATAATTCGAATAATTTTAAATTCAAAAAAAATCATCAAATTACAAAAAAAAATTGCAAACAAATTTTTCAAAAAAAAAAATCCAAAAAAAAAAATATTTTCCAAAAAAAATTTCAATATTTTTAGTCACTTTAAAAATCCATGAAACTAAAAAAACTAAAACTCATTTACGTTTTTTTATTACAAAATTATCTAAAGAACTTCATAGTCGTCGAGATCGTCAGTAATTCAATAGAGATCAAGTCGAATTAAAGCGTAAAAGCTTAAAACTAAAGAAAATTTAGCATGGTTGTATAAATATATATACATATATACATATGCTAATTATGTACATATGTACTTTCGAATAGCGCAGAGTGCACCCTTCGCCTTCAAGGCGATTCGTTTGAGGGTGAGGCATGATCGCGTGTGCTCTAGTCAACTGGCGTGCGATCGTGCGATCATATACACAATAAAACCAGCGCTTAATTCGCACTAAAACAGGATTTACAGCCGCCACACCTTCAACTCAATAATCATTTAATGCGCTCAATAGTAGCGAGCGGCGCATTTATTGATTAACCACCAACAACCACCAAATGGGGCAAAAGCAAGCGTAGCAAATGGCGATGGAAAAATAAAGTAAGATCAGACAGATCATGTTGGTAAAACCAAAGCCAAAGCGCTAAACGCCAAGCAGAACGAAACTGACGGATATATATACATATGTACATATGTAGAACTGATGCTGAACGCATTAGCCAGACAGCTGGCGGTTAAGTGAATGTCAAACGAGACTGTATATATGTAAATAGTATTTTTATAACTATGTACATATATATACAGGTATTACTATGTATATTAATATGTATGCATGCATCGAACAACAATTTGTCTTCCATTTTCAATTGAAAAAAATTCAAACCACTTTGCGCTCGCGTCAGAGTCTGGAGATTGGAGATCATGGTCACCATATTCGACCACAAATATGAAATGATCAGTGCTTGAAGCTAAAGGCTTGAGACTGTGCACCACAATCGTATTGTACGGCACCGTTGACAGTTACACATTGTTTAAATAACCAGTGGTCATCAGCGTTCGCGGCGCATATTGACCACCGCAAATTCTCAAGTGTACGCAATTATTAATATAAATTCAATTTACAATAATAACTCAATTAGTCGCAGAATTCACTTGCCGCAGCTGGTGAGATGGTCGGCTGGCGCGAAGAAAACGACAATGATTGCAATGCACACTGACATACATACATATGTACAATCATATGTATAATATGTAGCTTGTGAGCGTAAGCGTGACTTGTGTATGCGCTTTGTTGTTGTTATTGTTTAGTTCATTTAATTTCTGTTTAGCGAGTTATTTCAATGCTGCGCTGTCACATTTTCACACTTCCATTGCGCAATTATTTAGTACGTATTGTGGTTAATTGATGGCGCTTCTGGCTGCCACTCAAAAGGATGCTGACAATTAAGTAATTGAAGTGGCGCAACGATAATGATAATTGTAATCGCAATAATTGCAAGATGTTAAGATATGCTGTTGATGATTAGCCAGCGTAAATGTGGAAGATTAGATAGCGAGTGTTTTACTAAGCAATAAATGTTGCTTAGTCAATGTTTAGTCCAACATTTTCGTTGTAAACCTGACGATCTGAGTTTTGGGGGTTAAAGTTATAACACCTTCGTTAAAAAAGGATCAAGAACACCAGGAATAGAAGAGTATGTCCTAAGACTACGGCAGTGGAGCTAAAAGGAGAAAGGTTGTCACTAAATTTTAACCTTTCGACATTAATTTAATTAGTCAACTTTAACCCGCACTCAAAAAATTCATACGAAGAGTAATGAAAGAGTAGTTAGTGGCTAAAATGTTCCAAGAAAATTACAAATTTCACGAGTTAATAAAATTTTGAAGCTTTAGCCAAAGTTCATATGGCGAATATATCATGTATACGACTTTAAACCAAATTTCGATCCACCGACTACTGTCCCACCATCCACAAAAATACAGGATACTCTAAGCATAAGACTTGATGTGAAGTTGCCCCACTTTCTGGAAGAACAGTTGTCGAAAATATCGAGTCAAAGCGCTTTCAAAACAAGGCAGGATACAAAAGAAGCTCGTTGTAGTAAGGGTGCTACTAAAGATAACGAAAAAGAAACGCATGAACTTCATTTCTATAAGGCAATCGCCGCTGAATCAGAAAAAATTCGATGCTTTTCTGAAGCGGATGGTTACTAGTATTAAAGAAGAGGTATTAAAAAAGAGTTACGAGAACGTCAAGCAGAATGATCCTGGTTAAATCGCGGTGAGCCGTCGCAAACGGGAGCCAAGTTAGGATTCATGCTCTGGAAGGTTTTCTATATGCTTAGACGTATTGGCAAGGAAAGTACCTATACGAGTTGCTTCTCTACGGCTAAACTTTCAATTCGAATGTATACTGACAACATTTGGATCGTCTGGAGTAACAATCGGTCAAGATTGGCCAGCTTTTGTTCCTTGGAGAGCGATTATGCTCCGTCGGGACAACGGAGGGCTACGCGTTTAGAAAGAGATTAATAAGTAGCACTGGGAGTTTGTTTGGGAAGCTCTTATGCATCCACTTTATCTTGCGGTCCCGACATTAAGTGCTTATTACTTGCTTCCATGCCCACGGCGAATAATTTTGTTGTTGAAATTCGTCTCAAGAGAAGCTTGTAATAATCGATTCTCCAAGTTTTTTACCAATAGCGATGAGAATTTCTTTCAGAAAACAACACATTATCAAACAAAACGTTGCATGATCGATCTAAATTGGATCATTCCAATGGTGTATATGAAGGTGGATTTCTTTTTACTAGACCTTATAGAAAGTCTCAAAAAACTAGTTTGGAAGATCTTAGAAATTGTAGGGCTAACAGTTTTGCTGATTTTGAGCTGGCTTCTACCCTTTAGTGGTATCACCAAACCCGAAAAGGATACTTGAAGCAAGTTCCCTCGATAGTCGGGGGTTTATATAATCGTTTCCGAATCCGAGTTTGGTTCGTCCAGGGACGGTCAATTCGATAGTATTCCTCAAAACTGTCGCTGCAACAGCAGCAAAAACAGGGTAAAGAAATAAAAAACAAATGTATACCGATGCCCATGACTCTCAGCTACTTTTGATCCACAACAATTAGACTTAAGCGTGTTCGTGGATCTTCAAAGACAAAATATCAGCGCCATTTCAAAATATCCATTCCGGCATAAGCAGCATAATCTAACAACATTGCGAGCAATTACCCTAACAATCCCGTCAACTCATTGAATTGTTGTTGCATGTGTGCTAGATATTAAGTAAAAATGCAATTCTATGGTATGCGCGCAGAGAGCGAAGAAAAAAATGAGAAAATTTATTTCGAAACTGGTTTGAACATTGTAAATTCTATTTAGCACAAGTTACGATGACTCGTCGTGGCAAGCGCGGCGGCCAGTAACTCAACGGCCAGGTGCATAATGTTTTGATTGCCTAAGTACAATTGCTGGCTTAAGCGTTTGCGGCAAGGAGCAACACCAGCGCTAAAGCCGCTAAACAAGAAGTCGCTAAAGGTAGCTGAAGCCAACCAGGCGGTCACCATCAGCACTGATGCACCACGGCGGCTGGTTGTTTGGCGTTATCTCAATTAATGTACGCATAAAAGCGGGTGACGGGAGTGAGCGGCGAAGGGAGTTATATATGTATGTGCATAATGCAACTAATCGCTCATGGATGGGTGGTTTTGATATGCCAACAAAGAGCTGCAACAAATGTTGTTAGCAGCAACAACAACAACAACACTAGCGCAACAAGCAACAACGAACTTGGCAATTTGCCTGCAACGCGTCAGCTTTGCTTTTGCTCGTTAAAAAACCGCGACTACAAGCATAAACATATTCATATATACACGCATATATACATAATAATACTAAATTCACTTTGTTTTTGCTTGCCGCACCGCGCAGTGGCAGTTTTGAGGCGGAGATTAGCGGCAATTAGTCGCTTAAAATTGTGCAACTCGTTGCGCATTGCCACTTAGGTGAGCTGTCGAGCTGCCAAGCCGTTGCATGCGCGCTTTCATGTTGCATGGCTCAATTTAATGCAATGGCATCAACTTAATTGTGGCAATTATATGAAAAATATGCGTGTTGTTGCGCTATACATGCGGTGAGGGCTGCAGCGTGCAACGCAATAAGTGCGTAGCTGCCACATAATATGTGTAGGTTTGTATAGACGTATGTTAGTTAATTCAAAAGGCACTCACCAGGTGGGCATTTGCACTCGTACATTAGACCATTCGACTGACGACAAGTGCCGCCATTCTGACACGGCGATGGCGCACACGGAATGTACTTGGATTCGCAATTTTTGCCGGTATAGCCGCCAGGACACATGCATCTAAGGAAGAGAGGTGATGGAAATTAATTAGTTAAATGCGTGAAGTGGAATTTTAGCGAAAAATTTTGCAAAATTATAAAATTAAAATGGTTTTATTATTATTGTTTATTTTATTTATTATAATTTAAAAAAAAATATTAATAATAATAAGAATAATAATTAAATTTATAAAACTTTTATGGTAAAAATTAAAACATATTATAATACATATATGTATAAATATATAAAAAAATTAAAAATGTCGGAATGAAAAAAATAAATTGGAAAAAAATTAAAAATAAAAAACAAATATGAAAATTATAATATATAATATATATAAGAAAATTAATTAAATTTACAAAATTTGTATGGTAATAATTATATTTATCATAACTGCTGTTTTTTTTTGAATATTTTAAATTTTCAAAAATATAAAAAAATTAAAAATGTCTGTGTAACAAAAAACAAATAAAAATGGAAAAAAAAATTTTAAAATAAAATAAAACAATAAAAGTTGCAAAATATAACATATAAGAAAAATAATTAAATTTAGAAAACTTGGATGGTAAAAATTAAATTATATTATAAATAAAAATATAAAAAAAAATTAAAATGTTGGCACGACCAACAACAAAAAAAATAAAAAAAAAAATTAAAAAAGGATAGATACCAAATATAATTAAAAAATTAACTATTAAATTAAAATGAAATTAAATTAAAATTAAATTAATAGTTAATTATAATAAACTATTACACACCAACAAAAAGCAAAAAACAGCATAAAATATTTTCAATTATATATTTTTATTTTTATATATATATTTTTTTAATTTTTATTTTCATATTAATTAATATATTTTTGCAAAAATTTCTCATATGTACTACTATGAAAAATACTTAGAAACACAAATAAAATGATTATGCCTATATCACCATAACGGTAAAACAAATAATGTAACATGATATAAATATAATATGATATATGTAAATATAATGCTTGTAATTAAATTCCCTAAAGGCTTTTATTTACTGCCATCATTCATACAATCGAAAATGACCTCGTTCGCATGTCACTCATACGCCCTGTTGTACCACAGTAAACGCACTTGTATTGCTTTTCACTTTTAGATATACGATAAAAATACTATAAACATGAAAAGTGTATACGAAACTAGACACTGAGCCTCTTATATGATTTACGTTCTGGCTTTGAGGCTCTAATACAAAAGTTGAACCGAAGTTTTGAGTTTCAATGCATGCGTTAAATATTTGAAAATAAACAGAAACTTAAATAGCCTTTATTTGTATGCATAATAATGTGGAAGCAAGAGTTTTCAAACAAAATTGAAATATATATTTACTATGTTTTTCTCCATTGATAATATATAATGATAATAAGCTTAAAAAATGATAGAACTTTGAGAGGAAGGATAATTTGGCACTTTTCTTATAAATATATAAATATTCAATGAAATCCACATTTTAGATTTTTGTGTTAAATTGGTAACATTTTCCTAAGAGATTATGTTTTAGGGGTTAAACAAGTTTAGAATTCTACAAAAACAATTCGCTTATCGCAAACATTTTTTATAATTTTTTTTAACAAATATTCAATAAAATCCACATTTTCAATTTTTTTTTGAAAATTGTAACATTTCCCAAGAGGTTATATTATAGGGGTTAAACTCTCCAAAAATATTTTTTCCTAAAAACTTAATCCGTGTTCAATTCGCTGTAGTATCGAGTCATTCGGGCAGTCAGTTTTAGCAGTTAAAATTTTAAAAGTGTTTTTCTTGAAACAACTAAGTCAACGTTGGTACCGGAATTTACAATAATTACTAACTAAAAACTAAACTAATTTTTTGTTAAAACTTTAAAACTTTTTTTTACAAGAGTACGAGTTTAGCAGGTGTTTTTGAAGCAAACTGTGAGTCTGTGCTCCATTTTGTATCATTTTATTTATTTTTACGATGCCTTATAATTATAAAAAAGTTATAAAATTTTCTAAAACAACTCTTAATTCTTCTACATCTCTTAATATAAGCGAAAGTTAGAAGTACACAGAAGCAACACCGAATTTTTTGTCATTACACTCATATACAACTCAACGCCGTAATGTTTATGTTTCGGTCTGCGAACTGTGAAAAAATAAGAAATACACCAACAATGTATGGTATATAAGCTATAAAAAAACACATGTGACGACGTTTTTATGCCGCAGTCTGTTCACTTTTATTAATTTTTTTGTTGCTGATATTTTTGCTGGATTTTGAAGTTTATTTTCCTTATACATATATATTTACTTGAACCTCACTTAGGCACATACACAAACCTACATATGTTTATGTATATTTACACTGTTTCTCCTTACTTAAATTGGATTTAATGCTGTCCGGCCTTTTGCTTTTTTAATTTGCTTGTATTTTGGCTTCTTGTCTCTTCCACTTTACCTTGCATTCGCTTGCTGGCGTTTACAACTTCCTTTCAACATTAATCTTCAACGCTGACTTTGTGTTCTGGCAGGCGATACACAAAGGTAAACATAAGCGTACGCTATTTTTATGTTGAGTCAGCTCAAACCAATGCTTGTGGAAAGACATACACACATACTACATGTACTTATACAAATGAAGAAGTATGTACATGAGATGACAAAAAGTAAATGAATGACAAAAATTCGCAGTGACGTCCGTGGTAAGTATTGGAATACAGGGTGCCTAATTTTTTTTGAAGATTTGGTGCTTTTTTTGGATATTCATACAAACATATGTACACATAAATATATGTAGAATCGAAATAATTGGATTTTTTGACTCCTAATGTACCTTAAATACTGAAAAAAACAGACACAAGTTGTCATACAAACTATATATGTGACCCGGTCTACGGAAAGGGGGCTTAGGTGTCAAAAAAAGGAGAACAATTAATGAGATAGCGAGAAACTGACGATTATTTTTAACAGCTTTTCCCAGAAAACTAGTTCTCGCACATTAGCTCCCTTTTCGTAGATACATATGTATATGTAATAAAATATAGTGAGCCGATATCAACGGTTGCGACAAAGTAGAGAAAAGAATCCGTACAAAATTTCAGATCGATAATATGTATATAAAGACAGACGGGCGATCGTACAGACATATGTACGAACAAGCCGTTCCCACGACAGTCGGGCCTGAGTAACCGGATCGGACCCGGATTTTTATCCGGTCGAGGACTTTCAACTCGATACCATGCTTTGAAATTACTTCAGGAATCTTTTCTGCACTACAAAAACCACAACAACAACAACAATAACAACAACAACAACAGACGAACAAGTATAAATCGACTCAGCTCATCATGCTGATAAATTATAATATTTTATAGGCTTCCTCACGTTTCCTGCTGACTGTTATAAACTTCGGGGCCAACTTAGTATACTTTGCTTAGGGTCCAATAATTTCTTTTGAAATTATATGCAAAAATATAGTTTTGAAAAACGTTTCTTAATCAAAATATAGAAAAAAAATGTTTGTAAGAACTATTTTAGTGATTGTTGCCTAGTCTATAAAATCTAGGGCGGTTGCATATAGCTTCTAATCACCCTGTGTTTGAGAGCTTTTGTCCAGCTTTAGGATTTTATTGTTGTTTATTACAGTCGTTGGATATTTGAAACAAAGGCAACATGAGTAAAGGCTCTTCGTAGAATATTTTTTTACTTTATTTTTATTATTTTTATGTTTTATGTGAGTATAAGGTATTATATAGAGATCTTTTATAAAATTGTTAAGCGTTTGCTTATATACATATACATAATATATACTTACATGTACATATGTATATGTCTATAAAATATGTGCGAATATTGTGAGATACTCATGCTGAGAACATAAATTTTCCTTCGGATTTACAACATTGTGATTTAAGTAATATTTGCTTAATATAATAATGATGGAAAAGAGTATAAAAAATAATAATAGAAATTAAAAGAAAAATAATAAAAGAAATTATAATAAAATCTTGTTCAGAAGAAAAATTTATCTAAACTAAATTTCTCAGCAGTCACGCCAACTATTCAAACCACTTTTTCACAAATTTCCTGTGCACACCCTCTCTCTCTTTCTCTCACTTATTAGCCGCCAGCGTGCAACAAGATTCCTGCTCCAGTTCCGCATTCTAATTGCGTATTTGTCAAATGGACTGACAAGTGCAGCGAGCCTGTCGGAAATCAAGTTCACAGGCAGGCTATAATTCCTGCAGCACATACGGAACACATGCATACATACATACATATATAAACAACATACCGACAGAAAAACTTAGTTAAGCAGGAAAATAGTCTTAGCAGTCTGACAGCAGTAGAACGTGGCAAATAGTGGGTTTGTGGCGTAGTTTAATGTGGCTGACAGCTGGACAGCGAGCAATCCAGTCACTCATCAGGTAGCCGCTGTAGAGTACGAGGTGACAGAAGAAAGATTTGCCTCATCTAGCAAAAGGCCATTGAGGCATGATCACGAGCATGGCGGTCACTGCGATACGAGATAGCAGTGCCAATCCTATCACAGCACATATATAATACATTAATGCACACATGTATGTATGTACATATGTATGCATGCATATATACACATGCACACACTCATTGCCCCTAGTGCTGCTGCTGTAATTTTAATGGGCACTCAGCCTCCGCAGACTGACTGAGCTGCTAGCCCCGGCTGACTGACTGCCTAAATGGCTGCCATCCATCCAACTGATACGTTTGAGTAGCAAAGTGCAACATCCAGTGGCAACTGCACACACTCGAGCAGGTAGCATGCAAAAAGGGGCACAGCTGTTGCAGTTAAAAATCGCTGCATTTAAGGTTTTTTCTTGCGCATTTGCTTTTTTTGCCGTTTTCGTAAATGACAGTAGCCAGATTAGCTTACCAGCAACAACACAAGCACAACAACGACAACAACAAGAGCAAAAGCAAGAGCAACAGCAGTGGCAGCATCATCATCATCACAATCAGCACATCATTGCCACCGACATTGGCATTGCCAGTTGAGTAGCTGTTGGTCCGGCACTTCATTGCTCGCACTGTAATTTGCACGCTCGGCTGTACAGAACCCCCCACACATACACATACATATAGCATTGCATAGCTAACGCACACAGGTGTCTGTGGCAGATTTGCTGCAGCTGCACAGTTGTTGTGCTGTGGCTGAAGATGCTCCAAATGTAATGACATTTTCATTTCATTTTAGTTTTGTTTTATTACAGCACGAAATTAAATGGAGTTCAGTAGCGACTTTCGTTTATTTGTACATATGTATGTATGTGCTGTTACATTTACGGCGATTTGCATTGCTGAAGTTCGGAATCGCACGCAATAAATCCGTTACGTTCACTGAATGGTTGGACACATTTACTGAAGTTTTTACAGATTTGTTTGTGTATTTTTTATTTTATTTTGAGTCTGTTTTTATTTAAATTGAAAACGGAAGTGCCAAAGCAATTTGTATGACATTCGTGGAGCAAGTTTTATGAGTGTGTTTTTGCTTGTCTTTAGGTGTGATTATTACTGTGCTTTAGGTGCGTTATACTATATAGCGAAATATTGTATAAAAAATCTTGAAAATTCCAGCTAAAACAACAAAAAACGTTAACTTTAGCTGCACCGAAGCTGATATATCCTTCACAGGTGTATTTCTTTTAGTAACTATGTGTTCGGTTTATATGGCAGCTATATGCTATAGTTAACCGATCTTAACAATTTCTTTGGAGATTACATAGTTACCTTAGGAAATAATCTGTACCAAATTTCGTGAATATATCTTGTCAAATGCAAAAGTTTTCCATACAAGAACTTTTTTTCCGATCGTTCGGTTTGTATGGCAGCTATATGCGATGGTAAGCCGATCTGAACAATTTCTTCGGAGATTACATTGTTGCTTTAGAAACTAATCTGTACCAAATTTCGTGAATATAGCTTGTCAAATGCAAAAGTTTTCCATACAAGAACTTTTTTTCCGATCGTTCGGTTTATATGGCAGCTATATGCTATAGTTAACCGATCTGAACAATTTCTTCGGAGATTACATTGTTGCTTTAGAAACTAATCTGTACCAAATTTCGTGAATATATCTTTTCAAATGCAAAAGTTTTCCATACAAGACCTTGATTCCGATCGTTCGGTTTGTATGGCAGCTATATGCGATGGTAAGCCGATCTGAACAATTTCTTCGGAGATTACATAGTTATCTTAGAAAATAATCTGTACCAAATTTCGTGAATATATCTTTTCAAATGCAAAAGTTTTCCATACAAGACCTTGATTCCGATCGTTCGGTTTGTATGGCAGCTATATGCGATAGTAAGCCGATCTGAACAATTTCTTCGGAGATTACATTGAAAGTCGAAAGTTCACGTTCTGTAAAGAATGTGTTTCGCGAGCTTCGGTCAACATATTGTCTGCATAATCGCCTACTGAGCGTACTATTCGCAACACCATCACACATCTTGAGACCCATCATTCGTTATTGAATAATATTCGACCCAATAGACCACGTCCAGTACACAGTGAAGAAAATATAGCAGCCATAGCTGAAAGTGTACGCGAAGACCATGGAGAGTCGAACCGGCGCCGTTCGCAGCAACTCTTAAATTGAAAGCGTACAAAATATAGTACATCTTGTGCAAGAACTAAAGCCGCTTGACCTGCTCAAGCGACATAGCTTCGCTCTATGGGCTCTTGAAAAGTTCCAAGAAGAACCAACGTTTTGCAGCCAAAGTTTGTTTTGCGATGAGCCCCATTTCTGGCTCAATGGGTATATAAATAAGCAAAATTGCCACATTTGAGACGAAGAGCAACCTGAAGAGATTCAAGAGTTGGCGATCGTTATCGCGCCATAATAACCGAATATTTGATGCCTGGAATTGAAGCTCGTGATCTCGGCGACATTCGGTCTCAACAAAACGGTGCCAAAGAATGTTCTTTCGAATGATAATAATCATTCTTCATAAAATGTGAAGCTTCTGTGTTTTTTCTGAAAAAAAGTAGGGAACGTCGAAATCGATATTTTTTTATAAGATTTTAAGATTTCGGCTGACAATTTCGGAATTATTATTTTCAAATATTTAGTTTTCTCTTTTAAGTACGAATTATTATTTTCTAATTATTTTTTTTTATCATCGAATATTTTTAGTTAGTTTTCATATTCATTTAGTTTATTTTTTCATGTTCTAATCGATTTTACAAGCGTTCCGCAAAAGGAAGAAAGCAAGAGACTTACTTAGAAAACGCTTAAAATAGCAAAAACAACTCGGTACACGACTAGTAAACTAATAAACACAGACAGCGCTAGTAATTAAGACAACTAACTAAATTATCAATTAAACCTTATATTAGAGTTAATTAAATAAATGCTCAAAATTCCATTTAAAAAAGAAATAGAAATAGAAGAAAAAACAAAACTCAAAATAAAGTACAAAAAGCTAACAGTTAGCCACACGGTGGCTATGTGTAAGCGACTGTCCGTCCGTGCGCCCGTTCGCTTAAATAGCTAACTATTGCAATTACAACTACTCGCCTATTTTTGTTGCCTTCTGCCTTGTTTTCTGGTCAATTAAAAAAGCCCTAAAAGACCTGTTCACAGCTTGCTTGGCTAACCAATTGTCCGTCCGCACGCCATTTGACGTTCAGTCTGTCTACAAGACAGTCAGTTTGTCGTCTTAACGACGTGCGCTGACTACTGACGATTTGACTGAGCTGCCGCAAAAGACATTGCTTACAACTAATAAGCAACAACAACCAACGCCAAGCACAAAAATAGCAAAACCAATTTGATTTTTTTCTCGCGTAAGGTTGCCCATAAATGGCCAGCAGACGGTGCGACGAATAAACTAACAACAATAACACGGCAAAAACAATAAAAAAGCAAAGCAATACTACACATACATACATGCAACAACAATAAAGTGCAACAATACAAATGGGCCTGAGAAAAAAGCGCTTTAACAACAAATTTGTCTTTATTTCGCCAAGCGCTCGAGCGAGCAGCAATGAGCAGCGCACAGCGTATAGGAAAAACGCTCGAGTGAGTGGAAGGAAAATTCAGCGGAAAAATTAAAAGATTTCAGAGGCGGCTGCGGCTTAGTTGTAGCGGCGTAGCTGCTCTTGTATGTAAGTGTATGTGATGTTGCAGCAACAGCATGTAGCGGCAATGTTGCTGAAGTTAGTCAACTGCAGGCGTACACATGTAGACAATGTTGAGTGAGTGATGTTGCACACTTTGAGAAAGCCAATAAAGGCACAAGCGGCAACAACATTGAAGGACGCTGAGTGAAGAGTGGCAAACTTGGAGGCCACAGGGAGTGTGCATATGTATGTATGCAATATAATACGTATACTAAGATTTTATTAGACTTTCAACTATCAATAATGAAATAACGGCAATTAATGTTAATATAAAAACAAATATAGCGTTTATTTGCACAGAAAACGAAAATAAATCATTTTCGATTGTCGCTGATGAACTCTGACTGTCGCTAAAATTACTGGGAAACATTAAATCATAAGCTCAAATTAATTGATTATCAGTGAAGAGGGACCTTAGGTCGAAAAACAATGAAAACATAATAAATAAATTCATTTGTGTGGGCAAAAAATTATTGTTTCAAGCATTAATAGTATCAAAATAATAATTTATTGGGAGAGGTTTTTTAATGGGGAGCTTTTAATGAGCTTTTTAGTGTCAGGGGTCCCTGCTTGTAGTTTTACAAAAATTATTAATATATATTTTAAGTGACGATATGTTTATAGTTTGAATTAATATTAGCTTTTGAATATGCTAAGTTTTTCTTAAGGGGCTGTACCAGTGTGACGCATGAAAAATTAGGCGATTTTCGTGAATTTTTTAAAAGAAAGTACTAGATGGAATGTTCCAATGTTCTATGGACGAAATAAAGTATATTTTTAGCTATACTAAAAAATTTTTTTTTTTTTAAATATTGAAAAATAACGGAGTTATGTGCTGTCTGCGGAAGTGCCGCAAAAAAAGTGCCACAACTGCTGGCATGATTCCGGTGGATTGAGTAGCTGAAACAAAAAAATTCAAAATGTTTATTAAACTTAAATATATTTTCTATGCAATGAACTACGATCTTTGAAAAATATCAAAAATTAAGAAAATGGCGTAATTTTGAAAAAAAAAAATCGTTTTTTTACGAAAAAAAATGGTCGTTTATTAAATGCCAAATTGACAATTTTCAACCAATCAAAAACATCGTAGTCTATTGTATAGCAAATGTATTCAACTATATCCAGTTTTAATTTGAAGTCGATCGGTCAATTTCTCGTTGAGTTATAATGTCAGCAATTTTGAAAAATGTCGTTTCGAGAAAAACGCGTTTAAAGTTTCACTTATATATGTTTGCACCTCTGAGCGGTCGCTGTTTAGAACGCTGCCATTCAAAAACTATTTAAGATACGACCTCGCCGATTTCACAGGATATTTTTGAATATATAAACTATCGAAAAAGCAAAAAAAAAAAAATTTTTTTGAAAGTGTCACACTGGTATAGCCCCTTAAATGAAATGAGGACAAAAAAGTACACACAGACGCTTACACATCCCATATACTATAAATCTTCTTCACAGCCTCTCGTCTACATTTTATGGTATCCAATTAATACGTATTAAATACTTATTTGCAATAACACACTTATTTTTTAATTACACAGAAGAAATTGATTTAATTATTTCTCCTTTTCATCAGGCATGCAACTCGTACATGTTGCACATCTTCATATGAGGCAAATATGGACAAATAAGGTATTTGCTTGTGCGCGGAGTCATTGAGACGCATCGATTGCAGCTATTTGATTAAACGAAAATTATACTTTTACAGAAATAACGGCGGAAAATTACTGCTGTTTTTTTCGAAATTCTCCGAACTTTATTGAGGTGGTGAGAAATTTAACGCTGCGAAATTTAGTTCGTGGTGTAAACAAATAATGAAACAGAAAAGAAGAAAAATTACGTCTTTCATAACTATGAGCAAAAAATAGTAAGACTTTGTTCATAATGAACCCTCTGTTCAAAAACCAAGAGTTATAAACCCATAATTCCGGCCTCTTTTTACGGAGTGCACCACGTCTCGATAATCTATGAAAACTTTCAAATTAACTCTGTTGCTTGACCTGCTGCTTTGACGTGGAATTTTCTGTTCGGCTCACCTTTGCCTGGATATTCGGCCGATTGATCGTTTTTTCCGAGTTTTAAGCAAAGATCCAGGACTCATCGCTAGTAATAATATGTTTCATGTCATCCTAGTAGTTGGAAAGCACTGCTTAACAGACGTTAATGCGTCGCTATTTATCGAAAAAATTGAGTGATTTTGTAACCAATCGTGCTTTTACTTTTCTTAGGCCCTAATGGTCTTTCAAAATGGTTTTCACTGATCCTTTAGATATTCCAACATTGCCAGTAAAATCTCTGACTGTTAATCGTCGATTCTCAAGCACCAATTCCTTTATCTTATTGACGTGTTGATCAGGAGTTGATGGACGTTACGGACGTGGTTGGTCGTCAACGCGTTCTCGAACCGCTCGTTCAGATTTGCATGTGGCCATAAACTATTACAGTTAGTATGAGGGTTCTTCAAGTCGTCATCTACCATGGAGACATCCGCAATTCCTTGACTCTTGTGGGTTCCAATAAAGCGCAGCATTGCAAACCTCTTTAAATTTGTGTGTAGTGTATGCGATATATGTAAGTGGTTTGTTGTTTTCTATCAGTAGATCTTGATTGGAGATGATACGAAGCCACCAGATCTTTAAGACTTTTCATAAACACGAGTTCGCAAAAAACTGCAACAAGAACCTATCAGTTATCATCATCAAATATCAAGATTTGCAACCAAAAACGTGGACTGTTTTCACGCTGGAGTTAAAAACACGAAGTTTAGTGCTGCCTGAGATTGATTTAGAGCCCTTATGTAGATTTTTAACTAAGCAAACGCATTACACGCATAGTTTATGCGGTTGGCATTTCCAAAAAACCTCCATTAGTGATAATTTTGTTCACAAGATAGTAGAATTCTGTTTTGCGCGATGTCTCTTAGTCGTTTATAGTGAATCGAACCAATTTGTTGTCACTGTTACTAGATCCATGTTGATTTTTAGGCCAACCTCGCCAGCACAAGCTTATTTAAGGTCTTCTGCAAGTCTGATTTTTTTGCCAGGAGTGCAATATCAACCGCGGAAGACAGCTCTTCGAGATTTTCCCAAAAAACTTGTGAGCCACGCCGTGTTTTTCCATTACGCCAGTTTTCAAATAAATTGGGTCTGATAGCCGTTTATTGTGTAAGGCTTGGCATGCAAAGTCAACGTGGCGAGCTTTGATGACGTTTATAATCATTTCTGGAATAGCTCCTGAATATAACGAGTACCAGTTTTGAGAATACTCTCCGAAATCGTGCGAATTCCGATCCCACATTCATGGAGAACATTATAACTGCCTATGAGACATGGGTTAATGAGTTTGACATGCAAACGAGTTAACAATCATCGGCAGGGAACCCGCTTTTAGTCGATCGAAGAGATAAAACAAAATTCGCTGAAAAAGTTGAAGGCTATCCCAAAAAGTGCTTATGGAAAGTGTTTCGAGGACTTGAAAAATCGTTGCCATAAGTGTATGTATTGCACTTGTTGGGGATTACTTTGAAGGCCACAAAATAAATATTGATGAATAATTAAATATTTAAAATATATCTACAATTTCTGGGTATTTTTTCATCACAATCTATAAACAAAAACATGTATTCCAACAAAAATGAAATACGCTTACTTCCAAAGATTTATTAATAATAAATATTTGAGTAAAAAAATGAAAAATGGCACTGAAATAACTAAAGATGAAACCAAAAACATTTGCGTAGAAACCGAAAGAAATCGAATAGAGTTTCAAGCAAAAATAAATAAAAGTTAATAAAGGAAATATGCACAATCAAAGGCACGAGAATATGAGAAAAACGCAAAAGGCGAATAAACGCGAAATTGTTATTAATTTTATTGTTGTTGTATACATGTATGATTGGCCAATGAACTGTGCAAACGGAATAACGAATGAGTATTGTATTACCGCTGTTTTCAATTTTTTTATGATTTTTTATGCTTTTTTAATTTAATTTTTTACTACAGCCAACAACGCAGCCAATAATAATAGTAATTTTAATATTATGGTTTTTGTTGAGCAGTCGTTGGTCTCAGCTGTTATTTGCCGCTTTCGCATACCTTGCTGATGGCGGCTTTGTAGCTGTTGTAGCTGCCTGCCGCCAGCACAATTCAACACGCACATTAAAGCGATAATTAAGCGTATTGCCGCAGCAAGCAGGCAAAAGATAGTGGAAAAAATTGCTTATAAAAATTAAAATTTTCATACGCGCTTTTATTGCGCTTAAGCGGTGTTTTGCCGCCAACCGAAGGCGATGCGGTATCGATATGATTTTTGAATCATAAAAATACAAATAAAAAGTATATTTTTATACGCTTCTAGAGTATAAAAGTTTTTCAATTAGTATTTACTGTAATTATTGTAGTAATTTTTATTGTTGGTGTTTAAGTTTACTAAAATTGTCGATAATTCGGCTTGTTTTAATTAAAATTCTGAAACGCATTGCCGAGTGAAGTGAGCAGCAATAATCGTTGGAGATTTCAGCAGTGCATTTCGAATTATTGTAATTACTGAGCGATTTCAAAATCAACCGGATTTAGAGATATAAAATCTCAATCACTTTTTAATGCAATACTTCAATACGCTTGAGCTGCGTGCCTTGTATTTTATTTTACTTTTTCCCAAAATCTTTAATTGCCAAAAAAGCCGGCAACGACGCACCCAAAGGTTACGCCAGCAGGTTTGGTGATTACTATGTGGAATTGAATGAGACTTCCTACCAAGATGAATGATTTAATGCCACAAGATCTATACACATACATACATAGATACAAATGTATATATAAAAGTATATTCACCAGCAATTAGCGGCCAACGGAAATGCCTAATTATCGCACAAAATCGCGTGGCTTAAGGTATGCACTTGTAATCGATTAAATAATTGTTAACGAAATTATGTATATTTTTTTGTCTATAAAACGCTTTTACGAACAGTTAGTACTACTGAAAAGTGCTAACACTACTCCGATTTACTCTTTAATTCCTTAAGGGTATTCTCTTTACTGTTTAGCGGTAGTATAAATGCGGCTTTTAATTTATTTCCGGTGTAATCAGTACAGAAGGTAATTTTAAAAATATGTTCTTATACATAAAGTAGTGGATAGTAATGCATAGATATTTATATAACAAAAGTTCTGCTCATAAATTGCAAATTAAATGTCATTCTCTACAGAAGCCGATTAGACAAATATCTCTAGTGATAGGTTAGGTTAGGTTAAGGGCTCGGACTGCTATATGTAGTCCTTTGTGAAGCCATAGAAAAGAAGAACTAAGAAGCACTTACAAATTAGCACAGGCGTTTAATTTCATTCCCGCCAGTTCGGTGGGATGCCTGAAGGTATGTGCTCCAAAGTGTTTAAGTCAAGACTTTCCAGTTCCGCGAGACAGTCAAGAAGGAAGTGTTGAGTTGTTTCCACCTCATCTTCTTCTATACACCTTCTGCAGTCTAACCGCGTGAACGCCAATAGGGTAATGGACTTTTAAAGCCGCACAAATAGAGAGAGGCTAGTCTTAATGAGGTCAAAGGGACCACTAGACCTCTTGCCATCGATCATGGGCCAAAAGGCTTTTGCAGCAGCGCATATACCGATGGTGGCCCAGTGCTTGCCAAGCATCCGCGAAGCCCAACTATCTAGTAGTAGAACACAAGAGGATACGAGAGCACTGACCTGCTACCGATAGCAGTTCTAGAGTGCGTTTTCTTGCTAGCTCATCAGCTTTACAATTTCGTGCGTTTCCGCTGTAGCCTGGTATCCATACCAGTCGAATCACAAAGACACTCGATGTTATTGATAGCGAGGTTAGGCACTTCTTGACCGGCACTGAACGCACTGCAAATGAGTTCAAGGCTAGTATACCCGTTCTGCTATCTGAGTGGATGTCCATTTCTTTGAAGGAAGCTGTACACAGGAGCAGTAAATTTATTGCTACCTTAATGGTGGGATTGGGATGTAGTGCAGGTCCTGAGCAACAAATCTGCTGCTACCTTGATGGCTGCAACCTCAGCCTGGAAGACACTGCAATAGTCGGGAAGTCTGAAGCTGGATTTGATGGAGAGCTTCTGACAGTAAACCCCTCCACCAATTTCCCCCCAAATTTTGACACACCCGTAAAGAAGCTCACTGCACCTCTCCTTCAACGGCTTTTTCCCAACCAAAAGTCGCTCATCGGTATATGAAGCACCCGCTAGAGTTCGGTTTGGCAACTATATGATTCAAGTGATCCGATATGAAGTCAAGGTGAGTGAGGATTACCGAATTTTCAGACACGTGTTTTTTTAAGAACACAGACTCTCTGAGTCTGATGGATACTTTCACAGCAGTTGTTGAATGCTCTCGAGTTTGTTTGCAAGAGTGGTCTTTTCTGGAGCCCTCCACCACATAAAGACTCCGTAGAACGTAATGGTCTAGTAATAGGCTTCACTATAACTATTTTGTAATTTAAAATATCTTACTCAATTATTTTTTATCATCAGTTAAATTTCCAGACGATCTTGGAACCAACGACTATTAGCCATGCAAATCACTTGGACACGATTTCTGAATGTAAATATTCTTGAGCTTATTTTTTCTAACTACACCTCACTTTTACTTACATTATTAACTACAAAAGTATGTAGTGACATACACAAACACATATGCATATATGTATGTGGAAGTAAACTGTTTAAAATATGTCACCTTTGCATATGAAACCAGAAATTCTAGTCGCGAAGGAAGCGATAACTTAGTAAATCATAAAGTTTATTTTTACGATGGGAAAATTATCGGTACGTACATATTTAATATGAACTAATTACAACGAGACATCGGTGTAAATATAGCTTATAACTAGCTGTGTGCGCATAAAATTAGAGAGGTGAGTCACCACAACGCTACTAATTGAAAATAAGAAACTGTGAACGCTCATTGAATTATGTATTTGTTAAAATCAATTAGCCGAGAACCACACACACGCGGGCGGTGAAGTTCAATGAGCAGGCGGTTTGAGCGGTTGTGAGCATTTAGTGCGATGCTTAACCACTTGTGGATTCAGATAACAAAGATGGTAGAACAACTTCAGATAATTATTGCAGAAATATGTGTATGTATGTATATATGTATGTGTTGATATAAAGAATTGAGAAATTAAAATTAAAGAAATTAGAAATTCGTTGGGAACCTTCTTGAAAATAAAGAAAAACTTAAAAACGCGAAATTTTGAAAATTTGGTTTTCAAAAATATATGAAGTCTCAGCGGATCACCAAACAGCAGATTATTGGGATTATAAAAAACACGTACCATTAGAAAAATTATTTGAAAATTATCCAGATTTAGTGGCTAGGAAAAACAATTATACAGCGAAGGTTAATTAATTGTCACGAATTGTTGAAATATTTTATTTTTTCAAAGTAGCGGTCGAAAACAAAGAACTTTCCAAAATAATAGTTTTGAAAATACGCCAAATTTTCTCCAGAACCAACAAATGTTATGTCAGAATATTAAGAAGTTACACGAATCTTTAATATTAAGGGGCTATATCCACTTGTCTTATCTTCTTGAAGCGAAGATACGCACCCGCCTTTATGCAGCCAAAAAACGCACGTCAACAAACACAAGAAACGTTCGACGTCGAGAAGCAATCACAACAGACAACCGAACGACTTTCTGCACGACTTGCACTCCTGCTCTCTGAGAGCACGCGTTCGGCTGTGCAAGCTGTCATTGAGCATTACTAAAAGCTTTGTCAGAAATAGGTAGGACCTCTCCGAGTCGTTCGATACCAAAAGAGGTTTCAGACAAGGCGACTCCCCATCGTGCGACTTCTTCAATTTACTCCTGGAGAAAAAATTCGAGCTGCAGAGCTGAACAGAGAAGGTACAGTATTCTACAAGTGTGTACAACTGCTGGCGTACGCCGATGATATTGATATCATTGGTGCTACTTCGAACTGAAACTGAATGATAAAGTCCTCTATCGACAACAAAGACCAACTCTATAAGTACCTCATCATTCCCGTCCTGCCATATGGTTCGGAGGCATGAACAATGACAACATGTGAAGAGCCGATGATACTGGTTTTCGAGAGAAAGGTTCTGCGGAAGATTTATGGTCCTTTGTACATTGGCAACGTCGAATATCGCATTGGATGGAACGATAAGCTGTATGAGCTATACGACGACATTGACATACTTGAGGGAATTAAAAGACAGCGACAGCGTCAGGTCATCCGAATGTATGAAAACACTACAGGTCTGAAAGTCTATTTGAGGCAGTACCGGACGGTGAAAGTAGAGGAAGAGGAAGACCCGCATTCCGTTGGAAAGACCAGATGGAGAAGGAGCTGGCTACACTTGGAAACTCGAATTTCGACAAACAGCGAAAAGAAAAACGACTGGCGCGCTGTTGTAAACTTGGCTATAACCGCGTAAGCGGTGTCTATACCAATAAAGAGGAAGAATTCTTATCATAAGTGAACTATTTCCTGAAAATCTTGCTAAATTTCATGAATTCACTCCTACAAAACCACGCCACACACACTTCTATACTCAACTATTTCCCGACACAAATCCAACTCAAAAATCGCAAATCGCCAGCAATGTCATTCGAAAAAACAAAAAAAACCAACAAACAAAAAACTAATAAAAAAAAACAACAAATTTTAACGCCACCAACTACAATCACTAAATATCGAAAAACACATGTTCCAATCGCACTTTAGTGGCTACCAAAAATTAAAGCAACAACAAAAGCTAGCTGACATTACAATTTGTTAGCATTTATCTATTAGTTCTAGTTTAATTTATTTGAGCCACTTTTTTCCTTTTGTTGCCATTAGCCCAGCTAGTTGCGCCGGTTAGGTGGCTTCACAGCTTTGTAACTATTAGCTGCAGAAAAAAGGTAAAAAAAAATAAAGACAAATAAATAAAATTAAGTATGTTAATGAAACCACATAAAAGCAAGGAAAAATCACATTTAATTTGTTTGATTGTCGATTGGTCTGACACAAAACCGGAAATTCGAAACTCATGAGGCACCCGCTGACACCAACCGGCGTACGGGTGTGTGTTTGATATGTGGCGCTGTGTGTGCGCGTTGGTGCGGCGGCACTAGAAAGCAAGTAACAATAAATTTCAGCGCCACACACGCATGCACACGTAGGCACATGTCTATATGCATATACATATATAGATATGTATATGGCTATGTATTCTTAAAGTATTGTAGTATATGGCACCATATGTGGCAGGCAAGTTTATATGTATATTTGTGTGTACCAGAAACCGAAACTCGTGCCCAATGGGACGCAGCGTTCACAGTGTTCGCTTCCACAGCCTAGCGCTCCAATGCGCATGCGCTTTTGTCTACTACTTGGGCGCTCAGCCAATCAGCAAACGCGCGTCGTGGCATTCGCGACGCCACCATTTTCATATGCAAATAAACACACGGTTTTGCTTTTTATTTTATTTTTTAAGCTATTCACATTTTGTCAATTTAATTCAATTTCGAATTGCAAATATATTAAACGCTACTCACTGATTTATCTTAATCGCTTTTATATTTTAATTGTGCCGATCTATCGCATTATTTATGGCGTACATTTCGTTAGCGAGATTTAGTGGTAGCGACATTAGAAATGTCATTTGGTTTAGTCACAACAAAAGGAGCGAAAAAATAATGGCTCGAAAGCCATGCGAAAGCCAAGCGCGGGGGCAGCGCTACAAATGCCGTGTTTTTGGTGCGACAAAACGTTACAAAAACAACGCGCTTGACTTAAACGAGCGCGCGATCCATTCAATAATCATTAGATTAAACGAAATATTTGGTAATATATGCATAAGCAGATATATTTACATAAACTTTTTTTTTAATTTTTAAATTTTCGTTGCTTGCTTTAGCATTTTTTAACGCATCAACACTTTGTTGTTGTTTTTGTTCAATTTTTTCTTTGCGCGCTAAATGAAAATTTATTGCAGTTATTTGCTTCGTTTGTTTCAAATGCAAATTCGTTCCACACCGCAGTTTATTTTATTTATTTAGCTGTTTATTATACGCTTTAATATACAATAAGCGATTTTTGTGGTATTACAATTAATAGAGCAAGATCGCGGCGATATTTTATCGATCGCATTGATTTTGGCTGTTTAAGTGTTGCTTAACATTTTGTACAACAAGCATTTAATTTGCATGAAACAAATTCGCGCGCAATCAATATTCCCACACGCTAAGGCCGCGCTCGACAGCTCGAACAGCCGAGGGACACGCCAGCTTCTCGTGGGACAGTTGATTTATGACTTAAAGCCAGCATTTAATTAAGTTTCTAAAAACACTTAATTTCTAAGCGAATTCATTAAAACAAGTATATCGTAAAAAAGTGTCTCTTCTACTTACTGATAGGAGCCATGTGTATTTTTGCAGGTGCCGCCATGTTTGCACGGATTCGCCTCGCACTCGATCACATCTTCGGCACAGGTTTGGCCTTTAAAGCCTTTCGGGCATAAGCATTTGAAACTATTGCCGCCGGCAACGGAGGTGCAGGTGCCGCCGTTGTGGCAGGGTGATGTGGCACAGAGATTTTGTGTCTCGCAGTATTCACCTAGAAAATAAGAAGATGAAGAGAGATTAATTTAAATCTATATTAATACTAGTTTTCCAAACATATAAGCTATGCTAAAAAATCTGCCAACGCCTCGATCTTCAATAAAATAGAAAACTAGGTAGGTGGCTTTATTTTGGGCAATATTTGCACATATATGTATGTTTGAAGAACAGCCAAGTTAACTTACTAAGTTTACGCGACCTCATCATTTACAAGATCGTTTTCTATTCTGCCTTCCATTCAATGCTACGTTTTACAACACTTTTATTAAAATATTTGAAGGATACATGATTTTTACGCGTTGGAAACATAATCACTCACTTGGAATACTGAAAATCTGACTTTGAAATTTCGGGATCCCGAATTTCAGATTAAACATAATAAGTTCAGCTTTTCTGATTTAAAATTTTCGAAATCCCGAATGCAATATGACAACGGTCTCTTGTCACGTTCATTTACTTTTGTTGTACTACTGAGTTACAACACTTTCACAAAACTGAAGCCTTCGATGAGTTTTATGTACTACAGGATCGTTTCCTATTCTAGTTTCCACTCAGAGCTAGGTTTTACAACACTTTTATAAACATGTAGTCTTCGATGAGTTTTATGCGTTGGAAACATAATCACTCACTCGAAATTCTGAATATCTGATTTTGAAATTTCGGGATCCCGAATTTCAGATGTAAAATTTTCGGGACCCCTAATTAAGTTCAATATTCCTGATTTAAAATTTTTGGGATCCCGAATTCAATATAGCAGCCAGTCTTTTGTTACGATCCTTTATTTTTATCGTGCTACTGACTTACAAAAATTATGCGTCGAGTACACAATACTGGAAACGTGAAATCACTTGGGTTTCTAAATTTCTGAGTGAAAAATTTCGGGATCCCGAAACTTTGAAATCGAAAATTCGGGATCCCGAAGTTAATTTTGTACCCAGAATGTAACAATATTTTTCTTTGGTTGAAATTGTATGAAATTTTTCTTTTCTTTTTTCATTCTTATATCCAGACGAGGCATAACTGCTAAGTTTAGAGTTTTCTCTAACAAAGTTTTGGTTAATTAGTAGTTAAAAAGGTAATTTAAAAACTCTTCTTAGGGCTTTTCAAATTTGAATTGTTTTCTTAAACAGATTGTGATAATATTTAAAAGAAACTCTAATTAATACCTAATTCCGAAATTTTAGGATTCAAAAACAAATTCGTTTCATTTTGAAAATGTTAGAACTTTTCCTCTAATAAACTTTTTACATTTTTTTTATCTCAAATACAACAAATATTGCTCATATCCCATTAATAAAAATGTAGAATAGTTTAAAGTAGAAATTAACTTACCTGTATAGCCATTCATGCAGGAGCATGTGTAATCGTCCAATGTTTTGAGGTTACATGAACCGCCATTACGACAGGGCGATGAATCACAGGCATTCGGCACACGTATCTCGCATAAGGACTCGGTAAAGCCGAGCGGACATATGCAAGAGATGCCAAGGCGATCAATACGATATGAGGGTTGACAGGTGCCGCCATTTTGACAGCGCAGCAAACCGGTAAAGCAAGGATTCAGATGTTCACAATATTCGCCGACATAGCGTGAGCTGCAACTGTAATGAGAATAGAGAGAGCGTAAGAAAGATATTAGTAAATTGCTAAAGCATACAAAAAATGTCATTAAAAAAGTAAAATATATGTTATGTATAGATATGTCAGTTAAGCAATGGAATTTTCAAAACCATTACTGGCACTTTGGCAGCCCAACACGCTACTTTCTGCTTACAAACCACTCAGTTAAACGCTTTCAAAGTAAATTTTGACCATTCAATTTGTGGTATTCAGATTTATTTCCCATAAAACAAGCCAGCCATTCTTCACATACAGAAATGAAATGCATACTTTCTTTCGAGTTGAATAAAAAGCTTTTGTCCTTCACGCGAAGAGGCCCAAATGTCTTCGTGTCTCTTCACCACAAAAAATCCGACCTCTTTTCCAATAACCCTTTCTCTTTAGCATAACAAATTATCTTTTCTTAAATTAATCCTCCGAGCAGCTGCTGCTTCTCCATTATATACACTTTAAATAATTAATGATGTAAGTCGCTATTTTGTCATTTCCTGTTTTGACACCCAGCACTAAGAATGAATGAGTAGACCGAATCTCGACAATGAAGACACAAAAGCCGAACAACAAAAATTCCCTAAACAACCTTTTGAATGCACATGACAAACTTACAACAGATTACCGCTGTGGCTCTTCACGAGAAAGCACAAACAAAAACTGGTTGGACTGCAACTACAACAAGCTACTAAAATAAGGCTGATACGCATAAAAAAGAATGAAGGAATTTTATTTAATGTGCATTGGGCCAAGACGGCAAGAAAATAACTGAAAAAAGCCTGTACCAAAATGACAAAAAGTAAAAGGCCAGCACTTTGCACGCCAAGTGTGATAAACAAAAGCGAGTAAAAATAAAAGTATACCGGCGCTCTTTCGCTATGCCTACCGGAGCATGGGGCAACGTTGTAAGCGCACTTCTTGGCGACAATTAATAGTTGGGCCATGACGTACTTCTCGAATTTTATTTGTGACATTCAAACATACAAACATACGTATATACATATGTATATGTGATTGCATTCGAATATTTTCCTAGTATTTTGGTTAACATATCTTTTACGAGCGCATTAAGTGGAGCTGAACGCCTAAAATCACCCCAAATACATTAAAGCCAAGCGATTGATAAAGTGTATAAAGCCAAGAGAAAGAACCGTGAATAACACTTGAATAGAAGTCAAATACGAAGAAGATAGTAAGCAAAAGAATAAAAAAGAAGAATTTAACAACAAAAAAGTTAAATATATGAATAAGCAGACACAGGAAAGCCCGACAGGTGGTAAATTTTATTGGAAGGCTACAAATGAAATCAGTTTGCTTGAAAGAAGTACTTTTACATTTCTCTACAAATGCAAATGTACTTATTTTTTAGAGAAAGAAAATACTTAGAGATTTCTGAGGTAATAAGAATGAGAAATTTATATGACTTTAAAGATTTAATAATAAAGAAAAATAAGTTTTTTTAGCGCGATTCAATTCGATAGTTTTCATCGAAGGCGATAACACGATTATATAAACTTTCGTCAAAATTTTGGTATATCCACTTTTCTATTGCTTCAAACTAGGTCGCAATCTCTGTGATTAACTTTTCATTGTTGCTCAACTTCTTTTCAGTTATCATTTTCTTCAGATGTGAGTATAGAAAGAAATCGTTGGGGTTAGTTTCTGAAAATACGACGCTTTACCGATCGTTTTCATTAATTTCAGAGACCTCTCACTGTACGATTTTGCAAAGCTACTTAAAGTAGATTTAGAAAACTGTGCTATCAACAGTAGACTTCCTACTTTAAAGACAATTCTCTCTCAGTTTATAGAACGAACTTATTTTACAATTAGAATATATCTTAAATTCTCCACTTATAGATGGAATATAATTTAGTCAATATATGAGATTAGCAGTGAGTAAAATAGACGAGGATTGCACAGCGATCTTAAGTCTATTGATCCTCGTAGCGTTGGACTTATCGAAAGCCTTTGACACAGTCAATCACACAACGCTACTGGAGGACATCGAAAAGACTGCGCTCCCTTCAGGACTGAGGAGGTTGACCATGAACTACCTGAACGGTCGTCTCTGAGTGCCGCATAAATCTTCGACTGCTTGAGCTCTGAGTACATAAATATTCCGCGAAAATCTCAAAATTTTCTTGGTTTCCAATGCTGTATCTAACATAAAAATATTTTTTGATTATTTTAAGCCATAAAAAATCATAAATTATGAATCTTAGCTAGGCTAAGTGCGCCGTTTTTAAAAGCGTTTCACTCGAAACTGTGTTGTTCAAGTCAGTTGGCAAGATTTCTCGAGAACTACTCAACCGATCATCATGAAATGTTACACAGGTCTTTGGGATACAATTCTTAAAGGCTTTTACGAAGGATTTTATTTTCGATTACAACTATTTGAACAGAAAAAATATTGCGAAATTTTCACTGAAACTTTCATTTTTTTAATTTTGTCCACCAAAACTACAATTTTTTTTTTTGTCTAACAAAAAACTTAAGGTTTTAACTAAAACACATATTTTTTCACTTTAGATTATCCTGTAAGGAGTTATCATGCCAACGCATATTTTTTCCGATGGGTCACCGGAAATTGCGTCGCAATGATCAAGTTTAAAATATTTTTTTCCAAAAATTTCAGAATTTTTTTGTTAATAGTGTGTGTTTATAACAATAAAAAGATCGTAAAAATATTTCATTTTTTATATGAGAAAAATTTGTTCAAAAAGGCTGTTTTTTAACCCGAGGAAACCCATGTAACCCTTTAAGGTGGTAATTTGGGGAAGATTTGAGGAAGAAATGCAATCAATATTTAAGTTCAAAAACAATTGTATATATTCCTTGTACTTAAGCATTTCCAATAAGAGCTTCCCTGAAGTTCGCATTTCCTCCATATTTTGTTAAAATATATAAACATACGACTTTAGACACCAAAATCGCTTCACTGCACCAGTTTCAACATGTACATATGTATGTAAATGAATGGGCGAATTTGAGTGTTGCACTGTTTATGTCATTCTGCACGTTCCGCAATTTGATATTCAATAGGCGTGGGATAGTGTGGGAAGCTTACGAGCAGCGGCACAGAGCTCGAGTGTTGTGACAACAAAATGCAGGCAATGAAGTATTTAATTGTCGGGTAAACAAGACCAGGCTAAGCAAAGAAATTTCACTGGCGAGTTTGAGGCAACCAAAATGTGGACATACATACATACATATATGTACATAAGTCTATATGGTTAGCTATTACAGTTATGTGTCGTATGTGTGACACAAGCTTTGTAGATTAGAGAAAACGAGTTAAAGATGAGCATTGGACATAATTAATTAGCAGATACATAAAAATGCTGTTAACAAGTGCGCTTAAGTCGAAACTCCAATAAAAAAAGTGATGTCTAACAGCTGCTGAACCCACACAGAGTACCGTTTAATTTTCGCTCAACTACTAACTGTATTTTTTTCTTCAGCTGTGAATACGCGGCTTACTGCTGCATCGCGACGCACTTTAATGTAAGTACGACACGTCCGCGTGCGCTGCGCTGCAACATAAACGCATTCCGCGGCTCTAAATACAGCGTGGCGAGTTGAGCTGGACTCAAATATTTACGCGGATAATGCTTTGGCGGAGAAAAATACAGCCAAACCGAACTAAACGTTGGCGTTGGTAAGTAAATCAATGAGCGAATGCAATGTGAACAGCAAGCAACAAGAACAACAATTTACAACATACCCCACGGTCGTTGGAAAATTTTCCCCAGAGAAAAATTGTGCAATGTTGCAAGTATGCGCGCGAACAATGCGACAATTTTGTGCGTGCAATTGCATTTTAAGCGCAGCGCCGATAGTAAAATAACAGTCAACGGCACAACGGCAACAGTGTTTTGCCATAAGTGCGCCATCAGCGTCAACGTAGGCGATTTTAGTGCCATTTAAGCAATGAATAGTCATTAAGAAGTAGAGAGCTTTCGGCAATAGCGAAAGTAATTAAATAATAATTATGAAGAAAAGAGATAAAAATAATTATTGAACAAATATACAAATAGGAATAAGTAGTGCGTGAACTTGGTATCACCACAAAGCCAACAAGGCTGTGTAAGCTGACGTTAAGCAATACGAAAAGCTCCATCAGAATCGGGAAGGACTTCTCCGAGTCGTTCCATGCCAAGCGAGGTTTCAAACAAGGCGATTCCCTACAACGCGACTTCTTGAACTTCAACAACCGCGCCGTTAGTACTGCTTTCTTCAGATTGCATAAGAAAGCGCAGCAGATAGGTCTGGTTGTGAACGAAGACAAGACGAATCCTCTTCTGTCAACAAACAAATAGTCATCGCATTCGCGAATTGGCTCACACGTCACTGGTGACTTCATAACTTCAAAGTCGATGATAATTTCGTCTATCTGGGAACCAGCATTAACACCAACAACACCGTCAGCACTGAAACCCAAGGCAGAATAACTCTTGCCAACAGGTGCTTCTTTGGATTCGTCCGGCTAAGTGGTGCCGAGGAAAAGGCAATGACATCATCTGGTGAGTCGGTCATAGAAATGTTCGAGAAAAAGGGTTTGCGGATGATTTATGGTCCTTTGCGCATTGGCAATGGCGAGTACCGCAGTCGATGGAACTAGTCAAGTTGTCCGGATGGAAGAGAACACTCTAGCTTTGAAGGCTTTTGATTTAGTAGTCGCAGGTGGAAGCAGACGAAGAGGAAGACCTTCACTGCGCTGGAGAGATCAGGTGGAAAAGTACCGATATCGGTGGTTCCAAGAAATGAGCAGGTTCTTAAAAAGAAAAAAACGCGAGAAAATTTTTAAATCCATATCTGAGGGGTCTAGTTCGCGTATATTTAGACCGAGGTTCTGACAGTCGTGCATCGACTCAGCGTGTTATTTCATTTGCTCATTTACATACATACTTATATAAATAAATACGTCCGAGTAACTTAAAAAAATGACAAAAAATATTAATAATTTTGCTTGCCACACGACTTCCACTGTAGGCCAGCAATTTTCCAATTTTGCAGCATGATGTGCAAACAAATACTACTCAGCTGACCCGCAGCACAACACGAGCAAATATAAATGTGCTTCCATTTGCGGCCGCACGCATGTGGCATACAACGTACATTTGACCTGGAAAAATGTTTCTGCCACCAAGCCGCAACCAGCAGCTAACACTTTCCACAAAAAAGCAAAAAACAACATTTTCAAATTCCATTTGCATGCGGCACAGGTCTCAGGCTGGACCATTTGTTGCCAACAAGCAGCTGAGCTTGCGCTCGCCAAGATAAGCGCTTGCTAAAAGATCGTAAAACTCGATCCGATCCGATCCAGGTGTAGATCAGTAGCAACAGCGTAAGAAAAAGACAATAACAACAACAAAATCTAAGGTTCGCTTACGAAGCGTGGCAGCTAGTAATCGACAGCTTAGCCTCAGCTGTACATGTTTATTTGTGTATATGTAGGCATATTAGAATGTAGGAGCGCTGTGGCAAGTCCATTTAACCCAGTTAGTTTGGCAGTAGGAATCGTGCACGGTATGCTGGAGCGTTGAAAATCTCAGCTGCAACACAAGCGCGCTGTTGTTGTGGCTTGCAAGTATGCGCTAGGCTGCCCGTTGGGCAGTAGTTAAGCCTTTCGCTGCAACAACAACCACACTGTCTGTGCGCTGTTGGTAATAGGCGAGCCTTTATCGACCCACTGATCTCTCAGGTTCACATTGACGATCAGGCTCAAGTGCTGTGCACTTTTTCGCCAATTTCAGCAGCTCACCCATTGCCCCTACTGCTGCCCATCTTCTCCTCTTTTCACCGCCGACTCTGTGGTGGTGCGCCGTCGAGCGCTACTCGCGAGCGATGAGTTGTATGCCGCTGTTGCTGCTTGCTGTTGTTTAGTGGCAAATACACGTTGTGGCAACTCTATAGTACAAATGTTGTTGTCGCTGTTCTTCTATTTGCTGTGTTTGTTGTTGCTGTTGCTTTCATGTATTGGCGCTTGATCATATCGACGATCGTAATCGCGCTGCGGCAACTTGTAAAATTAAATTGCTGGCAAAAATCGAACACACTGCAAAGCGCCACAAGGCAGTGCAACATGCACAGCAACAACAACAACAACAAATACAAAAACAATAAAAGTAGCCACTGCAAGCGAATATATGGTACAAACACCTAATGAATCGCGCGTTGGCCAACATGCGATCATGCCACAAATGCTGTGCTACGAAAAGCGCAAGCTTGCCACAAACCCACAGACACACACACATTTACACATGTTTACACACATGCAAGCATACAAATAGAAGGCTATTGGTGGGAGCTTCTTGGAGTGCAGTTAGTTATTGGCGCGTGTGGTTGTTGCTAGTTGTTGTCATTACCGCTTTTCAACAGCCGCATGTGTGAATTACAGTTAGCAGGCAACATTTGCGCTGAGAAATGTTACAATTTTCGCCCGCAGGAGTTGCCACATAGAAATTTTCGTATATTTATGAGCGTGTCCGATACGTGTTTATTGCTTGCAACAGCGCGCATACAACTTTGTGAAATTATGGAGATTTTAGAGTTTTGTTGAAATTATTTTTTTTTTTTTATTATAATTTATTAGATATATACTGAAAAAATATTGAAAAAATCAGTTTTATTGATAAACTCCTCTAGCAGCTGCAAGATGCGCAACTAGTACTAGCAAAAAACCAAAAAAAAACAACATTGCAACACTAAAAGTTGCAACAAAAAACATTGAAAACTCGCGCCTATCACCGCAACATCAGCGTTTAAATTAAAAAATTAAACGCTTGTCGCGGCTGCTGTAAAATTAAAATTTCCGATTGCACGCTGCTGATAAGCCCAAATCAAGGCAGTAAGCCAAACAACAACAAAAACTAAAAAAATCAACAAAACATGATTAAATTGCAAAAGCAACAACATTGCACACACCAAAAGCGGTCGCTTGAGCCAAGTGGGTGTAGTGTGTTGCTTTGCCGTTGCTTTTTTCGTTCGCCATTTTAAGCCACGCATTGCGTTGCACGTTGGAAGACTGGTTGCCACCTTGCGCTAGGCACAATTTGATTGTCACTTGCCACATTTAAATGAACTGTCAGCGCACGTGAGTGTTGTGTTGCAACGCAACAACCACAGCGTGTAGCCGCCATGTGGCAGTAAGACGCACGGCTGGCCGCTTGTCTGACAGTTTGTCACACGGCCGTTAATTTCTGGCGGTTGACAGCATTTTTGTGTCGCGCTTTTTTGCATACCCTTTACTTTTTGTATTACTTATATAATGTGTCTTCGAAAAAGTAGATTTCGTGTTGGTTTTGTTTTTGTATACGCTTTAAGGTATTACCCACCTTGTGGCATGCCAGTGGCTACTTTGTCGTGCTATTTTAGCCGGTGTGCTATGTAATGAAAGGCAACAACAACTCATTGCCACTGTGCCGCCGGCGAGTGTGCGAAAAAGCGAGCCAGTGAGCGAGTGAGTGAGTGGCGCAGCTAATTATGCGAGCCAAGCCGATGACAAGCGTAGCAGAAAGCAGCAATTGAAATATTTTAAGTTTAAAATGAGGAGAATTAACACTTGTGTTTATGTGCAACTCGATGCATAAATAACAACAAATATGTATACAAAGTATGTATGTCATTTTATCATTTATTATATTTGTTCCTTGGTAAATTTTTGGAAGTGAACTAGTTTTTGAGTTCTGTAAATATTATCAGATATAACGTGGAAATATGTTAAAATTGGTGATCCAAATAGAGGTAATCTTTTCAATAACCTTTTTTTGACAGGTCATGTGTTAGCCCGGTCAAACTGTCATGTTATTTTTGTTCAGCATTCATTCGTGCCTGATATTCGACCGAGTAGATCACGTCCAGTACGCACTGAAGAAAATATACCAGCTGTAGCTGATAGATACACAAGGACTTCAGAGAGTCAATTCGACGCCGTTTGCAGCAGCTCGGACTGACGTATGGAACGACTTGGCGCATTTTACGGCGAGACCTTAAATTGAAAGCGTACAAAATACAGTTTGTGCAAGAACTGAAGCCGTCAGAACTTCGCTCTATGAACTCTTTAAATTTTGTTCAGCGATAAGGCCCGTTTCTGGCTCATTGGGTATGGAATCATCGGTCCATATTTCTTTCAAAATGATGCCGGTGAGAACGTAACCTTCAATGTTATTCCGCCATGATAACCGACTATTTGATGCCTGAAATGGAAGCTCGTGATTTCGGTGAAATTTGGTTTCAATAAGGAACCACATATCACCTTAATCAGTGGATTTATTGAGAGAAAACTTCGATGAGCAGATAATTTCAGGTCTTAAGCCGCTCGATTGACCGCCAAGATCGTGTGATATGACGCCATTAGACTTTTTCTGTGGGAATTTGAAAAGTCTAAAGTCCATGCGGACAATCCCGCTTCGAGTCAGGCCTTGGAGTAAAAGATGACGCTTGTTATTCGTCAGTTACCAGTTACCGATCGAAATGCTCGAACGAGTCATCTAAAATTGGACGCAACGGATGGACCATCGGAAACGGAGCCGCAGCCAACATTTGAAAGAGATAATCTTCAAAAAATAAATGCTAAAGAATGTTCTTTCGGACGATAATAAACATGCTCCATTAAATTTGAAGCTTCTGTGTTTTTTTTTTCAAAAAGTAGGAAACCTCGAAATGGATTACGCTTTAGAAATATGCATTATAAACAGTTTGACCGAAAGCATGTTCGTTTACGAAAAATCGAGCCTCAAACCCGGCCCCGCGATCAGTATTCATGTGTTTTTTGAGGTTTCACACGATCTGATGAAACTATAGAAAATATCCGGAATGTTGGAATTTGTATATTGTTACTAAATCACAAAATATCTCGCTATGCTTAAAAGGTTATAAACTTTAAATAATTTTTTCAAGCTTCTGAAGCTGAATACTCTTGCCAAGAAATCGACTTTTTTGCACTGGGAGTGGTGCCTTCAAGGAAGCGTCACGAGCAGTGTTTTGAAAAAAGTCTGTTTTTTCTATATTCAAGTAGAACAATTAATTAATGAAATAATCCATCGTAAAAAATAGGTTCGAAATTCGAGAGCGAATGTATACAACCTCCTATTAATTGAAGTTTGCAATTTGTTAATAAATATATTAGTGCGAAATTACTTTACAAGAAGCAACATCATATTAATGGCAACTCGCGCTCGCTTAAAGCATGAATAATTTTGAATTTTCAATGCCTTAAATTTTTACGCATGCGCAGCTTGTAACTGCCTATGACAAGCGCGACTAAAATGCTTACATACTTACATACAGACACACCAGCTGGTTACAAATCACAAATATAAACTTAATAACTATTACACGAATATACAAACATATATACATAAGTGTACTGATAATCCCTGGCAGCTAACAAATCTCAAAACCAATGAGCAGAAGAACTGTGGTTGAACGAAGTGATGTGTTGCGCCTTCGCTAGACGGAAAGGATCTAATTTCTAGCCAAACAAAACCACAAAAACATATGCAAGCAAATGAAAAATAAGTTGAGAGCAAAACTATTGCGGCTCCAACAGCATCATCACCAGCTCAAGCACCACCAACACCTAACCAACCAACGACTGGCATGAAAAATGAAACCGCAACAAATGGAGTTTCTCACGCCGCGCATTCATTGCGCATGCTCGTCTCTTCTATTTAGTACATCAAGTTACGATTTCTTGAAATAATTTTTCAAAATTTACGCGCAGCACATACAGACATACGCTTATGCCTGGGAGGAGAAGCGTGGCGGGGCAGTTGAATGCGCTCTAAAATAATAAATCATCGGCTGTCGGTGGCGGTGATTTCTTAGTTTAAAGTACTCGCAGTATTAGCCCAATTGATAACTTCGACATTCGCGGTAGAAATGTGCGGTGTGAGGAAAAGAAAGTTAGAATGAAGAGCAAGCCGCTGGCTGGTTAAAGAGAAAGAACCAAATAGAGTGAAAATTAGGAAAAGTAGTCGAAATAGTCAAGCTAAACCGCTGGTTAGTTGTATAGGCGTCCGACGCCTGTGGTCAATGGCACTTTAGTTGCTAGTGGGCAAGTGCAGCAATGCCGCAGGTTGGCTATATTGCTTACTATTAGCTTCTTTTACGGAGTTACAGCTGTGCGATCGTCATTAGCTGAGTAATTACGCACAATTTGTGGTAAAACCCGTGAGCCGACCTACAAGAATTTACATATATGTAATAGTAGAGCATAAATATTTAAAAATGTATATATATATGCACTGAAAAAAAAATAGTTCTTCGTTAAAAAATCGAAAAAATATTTACATATGTATAAGGAATGGATTTTCATCAAGATTATGACTTCTGTGAATATTTAAATTTTTATTTTGAATTTTGGGTACTTAGAGTTGTGTTTAATTCTTAAAAGAACTTTAGTTGAGTTGAGTTGAGTTGAGTTGAGTTTAGTTGAGCTGAGTTGAGTTGAGTTCAGTTGAGTTTAGTTCAGTTGAGTTGAGTTAAGTTGAGTTGAGTTGAGTTGAGTTGAGTTGAGTTGAGTTGAGTTGAGCTGAGTTGAGTTGAGTTCAGTTGAGTTTAGTTCAGTTGAGTTGAGTTAAGTTGAGTTGAGTTGAGTTGGGTTAATCTGAGTTGAGCTGACTTCCAACTTTTTGTATACAAAAACTTTGATATTTAAATATATCAAAAATTGAAATTGGGAGAAAGAAAATAATCGAAGAGTTGTAATGGGATCAAATATTCCCAATATTGTTTTTGAGGTTGAAAAAAATTTTCGTCTTTGAATCAAATTTTCTATATGGCACTTTTGGTTATTTTGAGATATGTTTAAAATTCCCTTGTTCAATTTTAGAGGTTATGTTGTCATTCCTCTTCTATAAGTAAATATGAATATTATATAAAAGTATTAATAAATAAATCAAAGAATTATAAGCCTTCACAAAGCAAGTCCAATGCGCAGAGCTCTACTTTGCGGCCAATTCGAACACAATGCTAAACCAAATGCAAACCCCAAAGGCTCAAATGACAAAAGGAATTCCAAAGCTTGCGGTTTTGTGCAAAAGCAATGACATTTTTCAGCGGCTGCTTGAGGACAGTCACATTAAATTACCAATGCGGTGAGCATAAAAATAGCAACCGAAAACTAGCAGAAGACGAATGCGTAGAGCTAGAATAGCAGCAGTGCGTGGTGCAACAACAATTTGCAGCTTTTACTGCCTCATCTTTGGCCACCACAATTACTGCGAGTGCAGTAGGCAGCCAAGCCGGCAGCAAGCCAAGCGACCTGTCGCACTCCAACACGCCAGCAACATAACTCATACGCTCCCAGCAGCCGACACAGTCGACAGCCGACATGCAGCAGCCACAATAACAATCACGTCCCCAGACGCAGGCAGGCAATACGAACTCGCTAAATAAGTATGGCGCAGTGGCCGCCGACCGCCTTGCTGATAGACTAACTGCCATGGCGATTGGGAAAAGCGCGCACGCGTGTTTGGCTCTACGCATGCGCTGAATTAATGTAGCTGCCGAGGACAGCAGCAGCAGCAATTGTCTACGAGCTGCACTTAGCTTATGTGGCGCAGCTTGAATTGCGAGCAATTGCTGCCGTGCTGTGGCTAATGCTGATGCTGTGTTGTCGGCTAGTGCAGTCGTCTGCAGCAATTGCTGTTGATCGTCGACTACTGTTGTATTGGCTGCCGAGTGATTTGATTTGTAAACGACCAACGTGAGAACTAATAAATGTGTTTTTGATTTGTTGACTCCACACCGCAAAGGAAGACATATATAGAGTGGTAAAAAATATAAAACTTGCAATCAACTGACCCCACTGAGGAGGCTGACTGACTAAACTACAATGCTACTACTGCGAACTAGGCACACATTCGATATCCTCTCAGCTATGGCTGACTGCTTATGAGCGCTCACCACATTTACGATCGTCTAGCGTTATTAAATGTTGACCGCATTCATTTTACTAGGACTAAGCCACAGGCCACCACCACTACACCAGTACTAAGCCAGCGAAACGCATGAAATGTGGCAAATCGAAGAAAATATGAAACACACTTCGACGATCGTTGGGTGATCGAGCGATCGCGATCGCACAGAAGATTAGTGGCCTAAGTAATGGTACGCTGAAAAGCGGCATTAGGTGAGCTTATTGGGAAATTAACAATAAATTGTATGTTTTCAACTAACTATCCACACACAAACTTACTTATCGATCGTTTGTATGTTCGTTTATAGCGATCGATAAGTGATCGCGTCGCTGAAAAGCTACTCAATGAGTTGGTTGGAGTGTGGCTTTGCGGCGCAGTTGCAAGGCGAGCAAGCGTCTGTCACTAAATACTAGCAAGTTAGCGGTTATTGCACAGTTGCATTTCGTGCGCGCAATAAGTTTTGAAATGTCTGCACACATGCAGATTTATGAGTCCACAGTGGAGTGGCATAAATGATCCGAATTAAATCGAAATAAAAACTCACAAATAATAAATTGTGCACAATAAATGACCCGAATGTTTTATTTAATGTATTTAAGCAGCCAGACATGACCGGTCCGGCGAAGATGGATAGCTGACGTCGGCCAGCGACCACGGCGAGTTGAGAGGTTGGCTCACAATGTGCGCTTTATAAACAATAAATTTCGACTTTTGCTCCATGATTTGTTTATGGAAATTGAAAGTAGGTATATTAAGCGGCTTTTGCAATCAAAATCGATTTTCACTACATTTTATTATAGTTATATGACTTGCAATTTATTGCTCTCTCTGTGCAATGTTTATTAAATTGTAACTCATTGTTGCTTTTTATGCATAAATGCATATATTTTTTAGATTATATCGTAAATACTAAATTTGCATGTGAATTATGAGCGGCAGCATAACGACTTTATAGTTTCGTTCGGCATTATGCCTATTTTGTTGACGTGTTCGTTCATGTAAGCGGCATGTAGGCATATAGAGGGTAAAGCCAAATAGCGGTATATTGCATTACTTTATTTATTTAGTCAGTAAGTAAAAGTAAAATAATAAATATTTTTAAGAAAATTACAAAATAGAATAAAATTCGATGAAAACAATATCTTAACCTAAAGGGGTTACTTGGGTTTACGGGTATCAAAAAATCGATTTTTAATTGTCTTATTAGTTGATCCGAGATTTCGGAGATACAGCTTTGAGAACTTGATCGCTAGAGGCTAGCTGGGCTAAGTGCACCGTCTTTAAACGCGTTTTTCTCGAAACTGTGGTTTTGAAGTCAGTTGGCAAGATTCCTCGAGAACTACTCTACCAATCTTCATGAAATTTTTTTACAGATGTTTGAGATACAATTCTTAAAGACTTGTAGGAACGATTTTTTCCATAACAGCTATAAAAATAATTTCGCCAAATTTTCATTTTATCCTTCGTCCAAGTTCTGAGTTAAGGTTTCAACTAAAACATGGAGCTTTTCATTTTATATGATAAGGAGCTATACTGCCAACGCGGGCGCATCTTTTTTCCGAGAGGTCACCGAAAATGGCGTCGCAATGGGCGAGATTATATTTTTTTTTTTCAGAATTATTTAGGGTGTATATTTCTAACAATAAAAAATTGTATTCTCGAAACACTGTTTTCAGAATCAGTGAAGAAAATTTCTTCGAAACGGTTGAACCTGTTGAATTTAAATTCTCACATAATCTTCATAAATACATATATTTGGCAGGTAATTATTGAAGGAATAAGATTTTTGAAAAAAGTTCAAATTAGCCATTCTGAAGTTTAAATATATTCACAAAAATACCTTTTTCTGAGAGTAACCATATCTTTCCAAAAATCAAAAATTTGACTAGGCTTTCATTCATTAATTGTATTTGTCTGTTGTATAACTTTTTTCCCCTTTTTATAAAATTTTTGGTAGACAATTAACATGTCTCTTCAAAACAAAAAAAGACAGAAAATCGCGAAAAACTTTTCTGGCATGGAAATAGAGATGACCCTTGAAAAGAAAAATAATTAACAGTTCGTTGCGCAACATTGATTAAAAATCCCTTATAAATATTACAAAAAGTAATTTAGAACCTACATAGTTTTCAGAAATCTCTACTAAGCACACAATATGTACTTCAAGATAATTCTGGCAATGTTTGAGTTGAGTGAGTGAATATTCTTAGTGTCGATATAAAACACTCAGTTTACTATGGGAAACTCACGGTGTCGCAAAAGCACTCATTAAAGTTTCAAACCACTTAGCGTTGCTTAGAAATGGTTTGAGTCAGTGATCTCATATTCCATATAATAGTCAGAGAAAATGTTAATATGCTCATTTCTGAAGCAATAATAAATCGATACAGATTCTAAAGTGACTTCAAAATTTTGCGAATGTCGGAAAAGGCCAACGGTCATTTACTTTTATCAAATATTCAAGCCTACGAGTAGTACAAAGCCTTCAAAGACAGTCGAGAGCTGGTTGAAGACATGCCTAGTTCTGGATGACCTTTGACCTCTTCACCTGATAAAAGTATTAAAAATCTGAAGGATATGGTCATTGAAAATAGTTAGGCAAGTGTTATGGCAAGAGAGCTAAACATCTCTCGCGAGTCCGTTCGAATGATTTTGATGGATATTTTATATACACGTTCTTGCTCGACTCGTCCCGATAAAGCTGAATTTGTTTTCAAAAAAGGACGATTGTGACTTATTTTAAGCCACAAAACGCAATTAATATTATCGATCAACCACCGTATTCACCGGATTTGATCATAAGTGTTTTACTTTTTGGTGGGGATACTTTGAAGGCGACAAAATAAATATTGATGAATAATTAAATATTTTGCGTTTTATTTACACTTCCCGGGTATTTTTTTTATCACAATATGTGACAAAAAGTTTTACTATTAATTAAATTAGAATTTGTCTAAAAAATAGAATAAATCATTAAAATGTCATAAGAAATTGACAAAAAAAATCTAAGTGTATGCTGCAGCTATATAAAAATAAATTATTGCTATATAAAATGTGTACAAAGCAGTTGTCACAACTGCCTACCCTTTAGTGTCTGGAAGTCATACACTGTATGGAATGCAACATTAACTATTCTGCATTAAACACACCCCGCTCACTCATGTGATCTTAAGACTTTGAAACTCCAGACCGTAAGAAGTTACAAACGCGCGTGTCTACTAACCAATTCTGGTCACGTTTCGAACTGTCATTGTATGCAGAAGGCGAAGGTGGATGTTGGCGGCGAGTACATGACATTTGGTGAGCAAATGCCCTGTGGGAAAAAGTTTAGCAGAGCAGCAAAGGAGAGAAGTTATAGTTGGCGTAACCAAATAGCAGTAAAGACTTTCACTAAAGCGGTAGGTTTCAGATAAAAGAGTATATGCAGTCAGATTTATTGAAAGATAAATAAAATAAGCGATATTTTCCTCTAAACGGTACCTTCATTTTGTGGCTCAATAAAGCGGAGAACACTGTAGTTTGAACTCAATTGCCAATGTTAGTGCCCCAGCGCGAGCCAAAGCGTCATTGCGCCTGATGGGCTGATTGAGAGCGGCTGACTAACTAACTAGTCGGCTGACTAGCTGGCTGACTGTCTGCCCGACACGAGGGCGGGCAATCCCTGCAGCGCAACAGCCATTTTTCGTAGCATAAATTTTTGTATTTCAGACTTTGTCTTTTGGGAGCAACAATTACGAGTGCATTTTTGTTGTTTATCTGCACTTTGCTGCAAGCAATCAAATGCCAGCGCTACGCCAACGCATGCGCAAATGGTCATATGTTTGGCGAATAAAAGAAAATCTTGAGTGCATTGCCAAAGTACAGGCAATAAGCAATGGCAATGCAATTGTCATGTACGAGCATGCATGCCGGTGCTTTTGCGTGCCTCCCACTGTTGCAATAACGCCACAGTCAAGTTTTCAAACTGCATTAGTAATACAACAACAATTGTAGTCGCTGTTAGTAGCAGCGCTCGCTGTGTGTGTGCAATTAATCTCGCTGGTAGTAATTCACAGCTGGGTTTGCGGCTGCGCGGACATGCTACAAGTTGTGCGCCGGGCATGCGCACAAGCGCATGTATGCTTAGCTGCACTCCAGCAACTATTACAATTATCATAAATAATTTTGGTGTGTTTATTGAAATAACGTTGTATTTATTTTTTATTTGGCAGCCAAAAAAAAAATAAAAAAAATATTATAAAATAAAAAAATATTTGTTTTTGGGCTTAGTTGCCGTGCGCTTTTCCACTAACCGCGAGCGCTTTTAATCAGCATTTTATATTTTATGCGCCGCTATTTCTTATTTATTTCGGGTTTCATGTGAATTTATGATTTTTCCATAATTTCGGTTTATCACGTCTTTAACTTTGGCAACTTTAAATGCATGGTCGCGCGTCAAATCCAGACACGCACGCATACAGACACATTCGATATATTCAAAGCATGCATGTTTGTATATAAAGCTATATGCTCGTTGATTTCTGTACATCGTACATAAATAAAATCAGGTATTTATGACGCCGGCGTGAGTGCATTTAAATGATGTCCGCCGTCGGCTGATTACCGCCGCTGCGCCTGCGTAATTTCCCTCATATTAAAATGTGTGAACTTATTGTGCCGGCCACCAGCACTCACTTCAAGTACGGCTTGACCCAATGTGCGTGTTGCCAACTTGTTTTTGTATATTCTTTTTTGTTGTAGCTCTTAAATGGCACCTGAGAAAGACAACTGGTCTATCTTGTATGAGCGAGTTTTACATATTTACCGTACTTTTTTTTGCAAGCATACAACGATCATTCTCGTCAGTGATATTGGTGATAACGAGCACAATTTATAGGAATTGCAGTGAGTGATATCAAAAGTTATGCGCTACCACTTTCGCGGTGAAAGGCACATAAAATGAAATATTAATAGTCTTAGCGATCTTGAGATTGTAAGCTGGATTTCGGGAGATATGTGAAAATATGAGATATGTAAACATGTGTAGATATTTAAGCATGAATATTCATTTTTTTGTTGTTGTTGGGAAGCAGTTATTTTGCAACTCGCAACTATCTTATTCTATAACTGTTTACTCTACACTTTTGAGCTTTTTTGACATAAACATGTTTTTAATTCATTCAAAATTCATAAAAAATTTTTAAATTGTATGCTTAATTATTTCGATGAAGAACGGTTATTTATAAAAAAGGATTCTGAAGTCAAAAGTTTAAATGAAATATTTAAAATTTATTATAAATCAGTCAAATTAAATAATTCGTTTTTAACTCACAACTAAGAATTAAAAATTTGATTTCACTAGCAGTTTAAACGAATAATGATGTTAGTATTTTTTTATATATATTTTCTATGAAATTGTTAAAAAAAAAAATTAACAACACGTCTCACTTCGTAATTCACTATTTGGTACGAAAAGTTCCGAAATGAGCACTTAAAACTTTAAATCCAAGTATCAAAAATAGTTCTGTACTAATATTTTTCATAATTTTCAAGTCAAATAGCCTAGATCATAAGGCAAGATTATCAATTGATAAATCAACTAAACTTTTTAAATATATTTAATAAATATTTATTCTCTAGTTATAATCGTAATCTCTAATTTCAAGTCAAATAAGTTAATTCATAAGTCAAAATTAATAATTGATTAATCTGCTAAAGATTTTAGGTCTTAATTCAAAAGATTAAATTGTAATTTATAATCGTAATCTCTAACTTTAAGTCAAACGAGCTGATTCATAAGTCAAAATTAACAATTAGTAACGATTGAAAATCTTAAATCATAATTCAGTAGCATCAACTCATTAGTTATAATCGTAACCTCTAACTTTATGTCAAATAAACTATTTCATAAGCCAAAATCAATAATTAGTAATTCGATTAAAAATCTTAGAACATAATTTAAACACATGTTCATGATTTATAATCGCAATTTCTAATTTTAAGTCAAATAACCTAGTTCATAAGTCAAAATTAACAATTAGTAAGTCGTTTAAAAATCCTAGATCATAATTTAAAAAGATTAATTCATCATTTAAGCTTTAATTTGATTTTTATTGTTCACTATTCATAAAGTAATCAATCGAATAAAGTTCTTATGTCATAAAGTCAAAAAGATTAATTCACAATTAATAATCGTAATCTCTAATTTTATTTATTTACTCATTATTCATAATACATTACTAAATTTTAATTCTCAAAGTTTCTTTCATAAATACTGACGAAAATTGGTGACTTATAATTCATTAATCAAAACTCTTAAAAAACCACTGCTAGTCAATAAATTTTAATTCATAGAAATTAGCTCGGATTTAAAGTTAACAATGTAATTCAAAGTAAATAGTCGTAAGTCAATGCTTTTGACTTATAAATCTTTAATTATTAGATTATAAATCACATAACTTGTACTTGAAAATTAATAAATCTTAATTCACAATTAATCAATCGTAAATTAAAATGCAGTTAAAAGATAGTTAATAAGTCATTGCTTGCTATTTATAGTTACATCAATCAAAAATATAAACTTTCATCGAAAATTCATAAATTTTAATTCACAATTAATCATAAATCAAAACTCAGTTTTACAATTTGTCATAATTCAAATATCAAGTTGAAGGCACATAATAAGTCAGTCTTTAGTCATGACTTCAAAATTACAATTGATCAATCATAATTCATTGTATGAATAATAAATAAATCAATTGTTATTATTTCTTTGCAATTAATTTAATTTAGTAAATATGGATTATATTTTATAAACGTACATACATATATTAATAAATAGAAATAGAAAGTCCTAATAACTAAAAAAAAGTTCTGAAACTCATACCGACAAGCTGGTACAATGACTCAAAAACATTTGTGAGTGCATTTTGCGTTTTAATCAGCCTAATTCATCTTCATACACCCAAATGTTAGACCAGCTCCAGCAAGAAAAGCAAAAAAAAATCTCCTAAGAACTTATATATGCAAATTTGAATAATAAAAAATGAGAATTCCATTCGCAAAGAAGCTGGAGCAATCACGTTGCGGCAACCGTAGAATTTCAATTAGTCAAAGTCTGCGTCTTGCCACTAAAAACAACAAAAGCGTGTGCAGCAAAAGCATAATAAAGCGTCGAGTTGCAGCCAACGAAAAACGAACTAAGTAAATTTTAAGTGCTGCTTTTAGCGGCAACTAAGCATGTGGCGCATGCGCGCGGGTATAACCAAAATAGTAGGCAGCCGAAATGTAGCACGAATCACCACAGCGCATTGCAGTTGCACAGTGTGGCGGGTGGCGCATGTGTGTGAGAGCGAACGCAACAAAAACAAATAAGTATGGTAGATATGGAATTTTCGCTGGAAGCACAGTAGCTACAAGAAAAGGGCATACAAGCGGAGCGCATGTTGTTGGTTGGCAACATTAAAGCATATGCACCAGTCACTAGAGCGCCACAAAGAACGCTGATGACAAAAAAAAAAAAAAAAAACAAGAGAGAACACTACAACACCACAAACAAATACATGAGTATATACATATACATAAGTATACATATATGTATGTATGTATATTACAATGGTGTGCATAAAAATGACCAGGTAAGTGGTTGAAGCTGGTGGCCGTCAGTTCAAAAAATATTGAAAGTTATAAAAAAAAATGTAAGTATTATTTTTAAAATATCTCCCTGAACTGAAAAAGTGTATCCACCCACCTTACTCTTTTCTAATTTTGCTCTCCTTTCACCCACCACTCATGCATGTCCATAAGTCAGCGTAAAGTTGGCATTTCAGGAAGTGCAAAACACTGGCCTTAACATGCAACGACGTTTGTGTGGCGGTGTACTAAAATAAGCCAAGAAAATATTTACACTTCCCACATGCCGTCACACACTCGCCGCCACAGACACACACACCTACAAGCGCTTTAACAGCTACAACAATTTCCACAATTTGTTATCAAACCACAGGCCCACCACTTCATTCAGCGATCTTGCCGCGATCCGCGCCGCGTTTGAGTCTTCCACAAGCCGCGCGGCAGGCAGTTTGTCTTCCCATTAAGTACAGCAAACCATTCTGACCCGCCGCCACCAACACACATTTGTAGCGCGTTTGCAACAAACGATCGATCTATCGATCGCACACAGATCACTTTGTATGCATATGTGTGTGTTGCACTCTTAATGTTGCTGTGCCATTAACTTTGTACCGTGCAGTGCGCTCGCCGGCCAAACAATGCCATCAACTGTTTGCTTTTCTATTTCACATGCACCACTCCTGCTGACTGCTGGTTGCCGCAGCAACTATGTGGTGTTGACTTTGTTGCAATTATCACATCGTATTGATCGCAAATGTCTTGCGCCTGCTGAACTGTCTCATGCCATGCTTTCGACTGCAACTCTCTGTGGCTTTTAGTGTGTTGACAGCGTTGGCGTTTTGGGTGAAATGCAGCACTCACCAAGCCACAAGTCGAACAGCAACAAAGCAAACAATAGTTTTAGACTAGCAGCAATGACTGTAACAAGGCAAAAGCTTTGTCTAGCTACAGGCGAAGCTTATCGCACCTATGCGCCGACGTCGCGTCGTTACTCCATAATGTTGACTGTGGTCCGCTCGTTTTGCGGATTCTCTGGATGCATCATCGGCGGCCGCATTTCCATTGCTGTCGCCATTGTTGATTGTCGCCACTTAGTGATCACTGATCGCAGTTAATTTCAAACGCTAATAGCGGTCTTCGATCTGGTCATATATATGTATGTATATGTAAGGGTATGGATGCCATGGCGTGATGAACTGGGAAGCGCGCAGCGTGCAATGTGGCGATGACATTAAGGGTTTCGCATTGAGCGCAAAGCACGAGAAATTGCGATTGAGAGATCCTAGACTGTTTAAATTTTTAATTTAGTTTGTTACTGTTAAAATTTTAAATTTTTTTACAAAATTACATTTTTATTAAATCGAATACTATGCTTTTATTTATTTCTTAATTTGGTATAGTATTTTGAGAGAAGTTAAAACTTACGAAAATTGAAAGAAGTTAAAAGTTCGAACATGATTAGAAGAAATTATCGCAGAACCAAAAGTGTAATGAGTGTATAAATGAGAAATGAGTCAGTATTGCTTTTTTCGAAACGTCGAAGAGTTCGAAAATTATTAGAACATCAAAGTTTCAAAACATAGCAAGACAGCAAGTGTATAATGGCAATTGAGCCTGTATTGAATTCTCGTAAATTCAAAGATTTCGAAAATTATTCGAACATCCAAATTTCAAAACATAACAAGACAGTATTTTTGTAAACTAAAGTGTTTACTCCACGGTTTAAAAACTTCGAATATTCGAAAATCAATTCAAAGTATAACAAAACTGTATTTGCTACATTAAGTTCGTTTAGCTCGAATAGAATTTTCGAAATTTATTTCAGAATATTCGAAACTAGAATGCTTAAGTATTAAAATATATTAAATATTGGAAAATATAAATAGTTCGAGAATTATTCGAAGATCATTAAAATATGTAACAATAATTTATGTTGATAAAATTAATTGTTTATCAATTTTTATATAGTTCGAAGATAATTCCAGAATTATTTTAGCGTATAAGAAACGAGTGTAGTTAAGTTAAGTTTTTTTTTAAGTTAAGTTTTTATGGTTACTAGTGTTTATTAAACTATAAGAAGAGTTCGAAAATGATTCGAAGACCGCATTAAAATTTAACAAGACTATTTTTTGATGAAATAAAATGGTTCTAGAGATTTATATAATTCGAAGATGATTCGAACATCACATGTGGATTTGGAAAAGAGTCTATGTTAAATTTCAAAGTACGTATTATATATTTTTACAGTTCATTTTGATACAAAATAGTTTTAAGCGAATTTTTGCGAGTTCGAAAAAGATTCGAAGATAATTTCGAAATTTGAAATAAACTGTATTTTGATAAAATAAAACTTTTATAAGACTTTATAGAGTTAGAAGAAGATTCGAATATTATTTGTGCATTTGGAAAATTGTGTATAATTTCTTTCGAAGTGTGTATTACGTATATTTACTGTTAATTTCGACACAAAACTGTATCTAGAAAGATCTAACGAGTTCGAAAATGATTCGAAGAACACTTCGAAATTTCACAAATTTTTTTGTATTTTGAGAACATAAGAAAGGACTTTAACTATACTTTTTATCAAAGTGTGTTCTGAAAATTTATAAAGCTTTATTTCATTCGAAGTAGCGTTTATCAAACTCTAAAGAGTTCGAAAAATATTCGAAGATCACTATAAAACATAGAAAGTTCCTATTTTAGTAGAATCAAATGTATTTAAAGCTATAAAGAGTTCGAAGATGATTCGAAAATCATTTGAGAACTTAAAAATTAGTGAATATTTTATTCGAAGTTTGTCTATTTTATATTCCCACTGTTTAAGCGAATTCTAGCAAGTTCGAAAACGATTCGAAGTTCAGTTCTTAACGTACATGCAAACATATAAATCATTCGATTATTTTTAGGTCAAGTTAGTATTTTGCTATCAAAACCCAGCGTATTTGTACAAGTTTAGTCAGTGTTGAGTTGTTATATACGAGTGATATGAGGATCGTTTCAAGGTTATAAATGATCGATATATTTTATTGTCTTTCAATTATTAATTTTCAACAACTTACTTTCTTTTACTATTTCCTTTAACTAGAAAGATTAAAAATATATAAAAACTCCTTGCCAATGTCCGCTGACGCGGCACTACATCCGCCCGCCGCAAGCCGCTGCAATCAAAGATAAGCGCTAAGCAGACATTAACGCATATAATGTGTGTATGGTATATGCGTTTTTGCCACAACATAACGTAAGTTTAACACTTTTTTTTATGTCTATTATAGCTAACAAAAAATTTACAGGTTCAACCAGTCCCTGCTGCAGACAGCGATCTATATATACTCAACTCAGTGGCTGTGTGTATATGTGCGAGTGTGTGAATAAAATATGTAAATAAAAGCGGCGTTGCCTTTCATCAGCGGTATGTTGCTGAGTGCTGACTTGCCAGTTGACTGGTCGGTCAACTTGTTGCACGCAAGTGTTGCGCGCTTAGCTTATTTTCAAATTCTCATGAGAATGTGCTTGGGTGGGTATATGTATGTACGTGTATGGGTGTGCGATATTTATGGCGAAAAGAAAGCAAAAAACCGTAAAACAGTTAATAGCTTATGACCAATACTAATGCAATTGAACGGTTTTTGCATGCTGCTATTGTAGACTCGTTAAATTATGAGAATATCATTTCCTCATTGGAATGACTTTGAATATAACAACACAACAAAAAGAACTAAAACAACAACAAAGTATGGAAAAGTGTTGAACACTCATTTATGCAAAGCATTTAACGGCGGATAATAACAGCATAATTAGCTTGCAACAAATTAAAGTTTTTAAAAATAAATAAAATCAAAGCAAAATAAAAACAGAAAATTATAGCAAAAAGGAAATGCAAAAAAACACTGAATTTTTTTAAGTGCAACTTTCAACTATTTATGGCCATAAATTGAAAACGGCACTTCTCGCCTGCCACTGTCACCTTTCTAACATGTTTGGCAGCAGCATTGAGTTTGCAACTGTGCAGGACGCGGCTACTGCCACACGCCAAGTGGTGCAACACAGAGAGAAAAGGAGGCTGCAACTATTGCATACATGCCGACGACAGCCATTAGCAGCTTGCCAACAGACAACTGACCAACTGAAAGTGCTACCATAACCTCAGCGCCAACAAAACAGAACGCCGATGCAAGTCGCACACACACATACATGCATATTGTGTATTGGCAGCATGCAAAATTGGTAAATTTCCAGCTGCTAGTCAAGGGAAGAAAATGGGAAAATTGTCTGCCACGAATTTGCAAACTTTTACACTTGAATGGTTGGCAGCTTGTGGCTGCCGCGGCTGCTGGCGGTAACTGTGGCACAAAGTGAATGTGCCACAAAATCGGTCGCTGGTAGTGTACCACATTTGCCAATCGCACATACAACACTACAATTATAAGTATACAATTGCATACTTGCAACATGCAACACCAAGGTACGTGCAACAGCCACTGCAATGCATAGCCACACAACTACTTAGGTGGGTATGCATGGCTGAGGTACTCGCACAGCTTACAATATATACCCACACACATGCTTATAGACAAAGGTGCGGCAATTTTCAAGGCAGGTGCAACATGCAAACCAACGCCTGCCTGACTGCCTGCCAGCCAGCTAGTCAAACAGCCTGTCGCAGCGCATTTGCGCCAATTCTACTCGCCGATATGAATATTCTGCCCTCAATATACATACAATCATCTGTTTATTGTTGTTGTAGCTATTATTATTTTCCTACTAATACTATTGTTCCTTGCTGCATCTATGCTAGACTTCTAGCAGGCTGCAAGACTTGTTCTAGCTGCCTATTTCATGGCAAAATTATTGAGTGAGAAAAGTGAAGTGAACTGCACTGAACTCCAATAGCCGAATGCGTGACCCTTATCGTGTTGCATATACGAGTTGGTAATAAATACAAATAAAATTATGTGTGTGTTTGTTTGTGCATATTTTTGGGTAAACCAATCCCAAACAGATGTTGGCAGTTGCACATTGTAGGCCAAAGGCAATACCTTTGTTTTGCTTTTGTTGTTGTTGGCTTGACTATTATTTGTGTTTGGTGTTTTTGTTGTCTATTGCAATTTGGTACTACGTGCCTATTCGCTTCCTTTTCCCCTCTCAGTCGGTGTGCAGTGGCGCACAGGTAGATTTTTTGCACTTGTGGCAAGTAAGCGACCGCTTTTTGTGCTGGTTGCTGGGTTCAATATATTAAAATAGCGGTACGTGTGGTTTTCGTATTTGCCAAACAATAATATTACATTCGTGGGTTATTTCTTATGAATCGCATGTGTTATTACACTAAGCAGACATACAATAAAAAGCATATATATGTATATACATACAAACATATGTGTCACATTCGTAGGTGTTGCCAGTGCAGTTGGTTGCACCTTTGCCGTGCGTTGGCAGTGTGGATTACGCAGCTGCAGCGGGCTGTGTTTGGTCGTTGAAATCTGTTGAAGGCATTTTTTTTTCAAATTTGTTACATGCTTGACCAAGTTTATTCGCTATTTTGTGGTTTGTGGCAAACTTTAATGCGCGCACAAAAAGCTTATGAGATTAATTTGCGTTAAAAACACATTTACACAGGCTTCCTACTTATCTGCTGTTAAGGCATATGCTAATAACTGTGTTTTAGTCAAGTCACTTACTCAACGAATTTTAGTCGAGTTACGCACCTATTCTTAAGCGATGGGTTTTTTCAACTAAAAGTTTACTATTTATACCCTAAACAGGGCATACTAAGTTCGACACGATCTTTCCAACACCCAGAAGGAAATGTCGAAGGTCATATAAGATGTATATGTGAATGACCTAGGCTTGTTACTGGTTGATTTAGCCATGCCCGGATGTGCGTCTGTCTGTATATATGCAAATTAGTCCCTCAGTTTTTGAGATATCGAACTGAAATTTAGAACACGCTCTTTTTTAACCAAGATGCTGATTATTTGTCGGAATCACCGATATTGAACTACTATAGCTTATAGCGGGCATACAAACTGAACTATCAGAATCAAGTACTTGTATGAAAAAACTTCTTTAGTTGACGAGATATGTTCACGAAATTTGGCATGCACTGCTATCTTAGGCAATCGTGTAGTTTTCCAAGAAATGGTTTAGATCGAAACACTATAGCGTATACCTCTCATATAAACTGAATGAGCGGAATCCATTACTTATATGGGAAACTTCTTTAATTGAGGAGATCTCTTCACGAAATTTGGCATGAGTTTTTGCCTAAAGCAATGACAAACTTTGTGAAGATATTGCTTAAATCATATCACTATAGCATTAAGTTATTATAAGGCATGTTTTGTATTTTTTCTTGTTTTTCTTAAAATTTGTGCGTTGCCTTTGCGTTTAATTAGCCTGTGAACATATGCTAATTGTTTTCCACAACTCTTTTCGCATTTAAAATTAATTAATTATATTAACAAAGAAATTACATAATTTCTCAAACAACTAAAAGCGCAATAAATAAACTTCATTAAACAAAATGAAAAATTAAAAAAAAATTGCCAGCAAATAAACATACACCAAAAGCCTAACTGGCAACACAGTGCATGTTAAGGTTGTTACAATTGTTGTTGCTGCTCATAATGTAATGAGCAATATGGCAATTGCAATGCTAATGAAGAAGTCACAGAGGCTGGGAATGACGAATTCCCATCGAGCGCACACAAAAGTGAAGCAACATGTTGGTATACATATGTCATATAAAAGCATGTTGCAAGTGCGGTTGGTAAGCCGGCGCAGTGAATGAATGGTTTTAAAACCACAAGCGCCTGCATATTGAGTGCATTTGACAGCAAAAATATTGAAATACGAGCAGTTGCTTGCTTAGTAGCAGCACAATGGGAAATTATGCAGACGCCGTGGCGGCGGTTGTTGTGGCGAAGAAGCTGGCAATCAATTGCCAACATCTATAATTACCATGTGAAAAAGTTTAATTAGAATTAAAATGAAAAGCATAATAAAAATTGGCATAAAGTGTAGGCGGTTAGCTAATACATAGATATAGTAATGTATATCATCAACTTAAATACAAAACAACGTAACATCAAAAACATCGAAATTGAGTTTTTTGTTGCTTACGGCTCACTAAATCATATTATATATATGTACATATCTGGTATACAATTTTCAGATTCCGCTGTCAGAAATAACCAATATATAACCAATGTATAAGTTATATATAACCATTTTATAACCAATATATAACCATTTTATAACGAATTTATAACCATTTTATAACCAATATATACCCATTTTATAACCAATATATAACCATTTTATAACCAAAACTTTAATTTTGTGTCAATACGAGTGGTTCCTATTATATCGTTTTGCCTTCGCCTGTGAACTTATGAAAAGTGATGTGAAGTTATTTTTCGTTTTAGGTGACGATATACATATACATATGCATAAGTATATATGTACATATGTATGTAAATATTGTATGTAAAATATGTGTGTGCATGTATTTGCCACCAATTAGCCATCACCATCAGCTTGAGCAACAATCATAATAATATTAAAAACAATATGATAAGCATCGGCGACAGAAAAAATTAAAATGAGGCGTCTTTCAGTTTACATAATACATACATAAGCTTATTTGTAATTGTTGCCAACTCAATTAATAAAGTCATGCAAGAAAATTGTTTTACTATTCTTGCTAGCATCAACCGCGCACTTTATTTTTGCTTGCTTTGTAACAGCAATTAAAAAGAAGAATTATCGCAGCAATATAAAGTTTGTACCAAGAACAAAAACAAAAAAACCAGTAAAAGTAAGCTAGAAGTTTGCAACAACAAAAATAAAAAATAAAGTAACGCAAAAAATTGTTTATGTAAATTAGGCGACTGCAACCGAATAATATTCTCATGCTTGTAATACAAGCCTGTAGCTGCGCTTGCAGTGCAACACGCTGCTGCATGAAAATTAAAATGCAAAATCTAGCCAAAAACAAAGCGCAGCAAAGTTATGCCACTCTTTTTTATTTTAATATTTTTTTTTACTCGCTTTATGCAGTCCCACCTCGAACTAAATGTAAATAGCAGCAAACAAACGATGAGACTCAAACGATCAAATCAGCAGCTCAGCAGCGGCAGCGGCGGCACCAACTGCGCTCCTAAGCAGGCAACTAAGTGCTGAGCAAGCGCTGGTCAGCTGAAGACAAACGAGCCAAACAAGCGACGTCTGCAGCAACAAGCCAACAGACCAAGAGGCCACAGCGCGCTCTAACAGCCGTGGCACTAATATGTGGCAGGAACTACGTTAGCCGCACAGGCCATAACTCGTTCGGTACGCCAAACAGCGCCCCAAGCAAGAATGTAATGCAAAAATTTATTGTAGATCAGCGGACAGGAATCGCACACAGAATACATTTTGTTAGTTGCTGGAGGAAGCGGAAAATAAAAGCATAAACTGGGAGGCAACAATCTAGCTTTGAGCGATCTGCTCGCTGGATTGTTGAGTGAATTTAAGACTTTTTAATATAGTAAATTTGCTTTGTAACATATTTTAGGTCGACTTAGGAGGAAGAGAAATTGATCGGAATGAACTTTCTATACTAGAATATTAAAGGGTTTATGAGGGAAATTCTAAGAGAGACATTCTAACTTTAAATTACTGTAACTTAAAAACCACTTACTGAATGCTCGGCATATCGTTGAATCGATTCTATGCTGGCCTCGTTATACTACAGGGAGGTTATCTTAGTTGGAGAAATTGTAACATAATGGAATTTTGAGATATTTTTCCAAGACCAAATAGCAATTATTTAGAGAACTTTTTTAGAAGCAGCTAAGCTTGCTTTCTCTGGTAATTCTCTATGAAGTACTTTACTATTTAGAAGAGACAAAGTAGGCTTGAACGAATTGGCTTGGTTATATTCGGGCGAAAACGGTGATTTTGGCACGATATTGATTGAAAATTTGACGAGGAATCAACGCAGTAAGCGCCGATGCGTTATCGTGGTGCAAAAACCAAGAGTTGTCGGCCCATAATTTCGGCCTCTTTTTACGAATAGCTTCGCGCAAATGACGCATAACACTTAAATAGTATTCCTGTTGACAGTTTGGCCGGTCGGAAGGAATTCGGAGTGCACCACACCTCGAAAATTGAACAAAACTGTCAACATAACCTCTATTTTTGATTTGCTTTGACGTGGATTTTTCGGCTTCGGCTCACCTTTGCCACGATATTTGGCCGAATGATCGTCTGTTTCCGGTTCGAAAGCATAGATCCAAGACTCACTGCCAATAATAATACGTTTAATGTCATCCTGGTAGTCCGAAAGCTATGTTTCACAGACGTTAACGCGATGCCATTTTTCGAAAAAGTTTAGTGATTTTGGAACTAATCGAGCTTTCGCTTTTCTTAAGCTCAAATGATCTTTCAAAATGGTTTTCGGATATTCCAACGATACCAGTAAGGTCTCGGACTGTTAATCGTCGATTCTCAAGCACCAACGCCTTTATTTTATTGACGTGTTGATCATACATTATCACCGAAGACCTTTTCCATTATTTCGAACGTTTCGGCACCAGAAAGTTGATTCTGCACACAAAATTTAATGGAACTTTATTGTTGAATAATTTCACTTCTCATTCGAAGTCTTATTATTTTAGCCCATAGTATTATTGTTTTTAAAACTTAGCTAGCAGCTATATTAAAGACCACAGCTTTGTTTCCAATCGACTCCAAAACTAAACAGGTGAAAATTGACAGAATATCTGCAATGCTGATAAAGAGAAAGCTCCAGATGCAAACCCGATCATAATGTACAAATGTAGGTAACATAGCAACACAAACCATATGCTCTTAGAGACATATAGTACAAGATAATTGCAGTTTCAGAAGGTTACCAAGAAAAATTTCGGAAATTGATTGAATTCTTACAATGTGGGTTCGAACAAGATCATAGTCAAAATTAATTAAAATTTTCGACAGAGGCTCGACATGGTCAAAACAGTGATTTGAAAGTGTGTTCCTCACTTCTCTATTATTTGCTAACTACACTGCTCTTGAACTCATAAAAACAAAAAAAAATATTAATTAAAAAAAATGTTTTTCAAAAAATCGCATGGACGTCCACATACTATATAATACAAACCTAGAAAGTATTTTATAAGAATAATGAGCAATACAAAACAAAAATCAACAAGCAAATTTGAGACCAAACAAAATATATGTTTATCACACCAGCCAGCGGAAGCAGCCTACAAACGGCAAAACTATCTCACCTCCGACAAGTGAATAGCACAAAATGAAGTGCGACAATGGGCAGCAACAGCAGCGGCAGCAATATAGCAGCAACCTGCCACGACCACGGCGAACCTTGGCTGGACATTTGCACGAGTGCGCATATTGAAGAGCCGGAGCCGGTGAGCAGGCCACAGCGCGACTTGTGTATTAAGGTCTCCACACTGCTACACATTTTACGGCAACAGCGCCGCTGCCGATCTTTAGCCCGGCTGTTGCGCCAATTGTTGCTGTAGTCGTTGGTATTCGCATACGCATTTGTATTTGTACTACTTGTCGGCTTGGCCGATAATAATCACCTGAAAGTTGGAGTGTGCGCGTCCAAACAAAAAGCCAAATCAAAGCACCCAACGCAAGCAAAGCGACTCGGCTGACTGTTGTTGCTGCAGGCGTCAGAGGAAGCACCGAAAGTCAAATGAAGGCGCAGTATGCGCGATCGGCTTTACAAGCTACGAATGAGCGTAATAAAATTTGCTGCCTATTGCACAACAACGACCACGACGACAACGACGATGATGATGACGATGGCGGCGAAGGCACCAAGCATTGGTCGGCGCAGGCAAATGGACGAGTGGCGCGGAGTTGGGCGAGAGGGCGTGCAGTAAAAATTCAATCGTATGGCGGTGAGTTGCAATTTTATTGGCTACAACAATAACAATGCGGGCACAACAGCCTGCAGAAAGTGCCACAAAGGGTTCAAAAGACGACACTGCGGCAAAGCGCGTCAGCCAGCAAGCGAGCGAGGCATTCGAAATGCATTTTGATTTTGTGGCACAGGTTTTGTCTGGCGGCTGCTGGACCGCAACGACGAACGCAGCAGCATTAATCGAGCGCAACGGCAGAAAAAGCATGTCGACCGCACTGATGATGCACATATGTACGCCTGTGTGTTTGTATGTATATTATTTTTTAATTTAGGCCTTAAACCTTGATTTGTATGGACAGGCGTGCAACAGGCAAACAATGCCACAAGGGCGACCTGATGCGCTGCCCTGGCAAGGCGATAAAGCGATTGCGCGCACACTTATTTTCAACATTTACAATGCAATCGCTTGCGTGCGTGTGTGTGTGTGTGTGAATGTTGTAAATATGTGTTTATTAAAAATTATTGCAATGCGTGCTACAACAAAAGCAAAAATGCGGCGAAAAAATGTACGAAAACGGGAATGCAGCATAAAAATAGCGAAAACAGCTTGACGGCGTGACAACAACCGGCATTATGGGCTGCTGTCTTAATATTTAGATGGCGAATTAAATCGTAAGGAGGAATATGTATATATGCAAGCGAGAAAGAATAGGTGGAAATTGTTGTAGTAAACAGTTTTTTGCCACGCCGCGCATATTTTGTGTGATTCAAGGGGAAGAAAGCAAAGCGGCAGCGGATGGATCATTAGGTAAACAAAATTAATAATAAAATAAATTCGCCAAGCGTTAAGATAGTAGCGAAGACCGAGAAGGCTACAGAAAAAGAACTAGACTGAGGCACCAGAGAAACAATGGATCATCTCTTGTGAACTTGACCAGCATTGGTAAGACTGCGCTGTAAGCATCTGGGATCCCCACGGTATGATACACTGGAGGAGGTATCGATAGTAAGGCCACATAATCTATTAAAATTCGCACCCTAAAGGATGACTACTCCTCAATGACCTAGCAACTGAACTCCATCTGGTATCGCAAAGGACCAGAACTGGGCTATGCGTGGCTTATTGGCCTACCAGATAAAACTAACCTAACCCAACCTACGATAGTAATCACTCGAACAAACTATACCAGCTGTTCAAACAGTCTAGCAACGCTAACGATGCAACCTTGTGCCAATTGTCTAAGCGAGCCGAAAAATGGAGAATCGAAGATGCTTGTGATATTTGTTTACCAAAACTCGGATGAAGGTTTGAAATGAGCATTTCTTTCACAGGGCGCGCATCTTTGGAAAGCTTTGTCTAATTTTCCTCGTATCTAGCTTCTAGATACACGATGTTTTTGTTTCCTTTTTCCCAGAAGGAAACTTCAGGGACACTATAAAACATATACTTAAGTGATAAGTGTGGCGAACTGTGTCGATTTAGCTATGTCAGTCTGTCTGTATATGCCTTGAACTAGTCGCTCAGTTTTTGAGGTTTCGATCTGAAATTTTGTAGACTTCCCTCTCTCTCTCTTTAAAGAGCTGCTTAATGATAAAAACTGCCGAAATCAGACTATTATATCATGTACATACTAAACATACCATACAAACTGATCGACCAAACTCAAGTCAATGTATGAAAATATAATTTATTTGGTGCATTACCTTCAGGAAATTGGATATATATTATTATCCAAGGCAGAACTTTCAAGAGAGAGAAAAAAATAAAATTTTAGCAATCTCCGTACGAATTGTTCAATTTGAAATACAACAAAAGGTATTTTTTCCTTATTAAAGAACCTTAATTCGACTTGAAGGTTATGTCAAAAAACGTGGCTAGAAAGAACTAGGAAAAGGTTTTCCATACGTTTCGTTCATCGGTTATTTTTTCGGTTATATACCTATAAATTGTATTATAGCTTACTTATAAAGATGTTTCTTCGCTCCGCGTTTACCCCCACAAAATCACTGGAAATAAAATTACAGTCCAACTAATTTATAAAAAAATCAAAAATTAGTTGTTGCCACAACTGTGTTGCCTGTGTATGAGCGATGTGGCAATGTGATGTGATGCGATGAGTTAATTAAGCAACAATAGGCGAGCGAAACAAGTGAAGCAAATCAAATAAAATCAAGTTTTTCACTATAGCTCAGACATGCTGCAACACAGCTACAACAACAACAGCACTGAGGCAAATTTTCATATAAGAAAAAATAGCAGTGCAAGGAAAATAAGTAAAATAAAATATGCCTGGCAATAATAGTAATTATTATAATGGCGGTGCAGGTATGCAATGTCGTTAAGGCCTAGCGTAATGCGTAACATTGACGCCAACAAAAAGTGCAACAAACAATAGCACTTAACCACACATACCGGCTTCGGGGGCATGCAACTAGAGTCTATAGTTCTAGGCACTGCGACTGCTGCGTAACAAATTGCAAGGGGTAACGCTGTGGCAATCATTAGCTCCATGACGTGCAATGGGCGGTCCACAGTAAGCACAGTAAGCGGGGGGCAGCCATGCTGTAGTGGCAATTTATGCAAAAAATACAGCGCTGGGTATGCGGGAAAAGTGAGTGCGGCACAAGTGGGCGACGAGAATGCAAGTTTTTCTTTTACTTTCCAGCGCTAAATCTTGAGAATGCGCAAGAAAGTGAATACTCACAATGGGCAAGTGAAATTCGTCATGCGTCTGCGTGTGTAATGAGTGTGAATGAAGATAGTGTGTGTGTGTGTGTTTTAAAGAAAATGCTACTAAGTACTTGTATAGTAGTATGATAATGGCAAAGAAAAAGAAATCGTCAGAGCATGTTTTAGTAAGGAAAACAGACAAAGTAGTATTGGTGCTTTAAATCTGACTAATTGTGTCTTTAAACTTGGTGAGCATCACCGTTTTAAAGGGAGAGAGAGACAGAGCCAGCATAGAGAAAGCACCTGATGAATAAGAGATCTCTCAAGAGAGAGCAAAATATTAAATAAAATATCTTTTGATCATCAAAGCTTTAATGATATTGAGAGAGAGAGAGAGAGAAAAAAGAGAGAAAAAAGAAAGAGAGAGAAAAAAATAGAGAAAGAAAGAAAGAGAGGTGAGTATGTTTTAGTACGGGAAACAGGCAGAGTAGTATAGGTCCTTTAAACCTGACTGATTGTGCCTATAAACTTGTTGATCAACACCGTTTTCAAGAGAGAGAAAAAGATAAAATAAAATATCTGAGACTGAGAGAGAGAGAGAGAGAGATAGAATATCATATACTAAATCGACCTCAGCAAAATAAAACATCTGGTGAACATTAGAGTTTTCATGAGATTAAGAGAGAGAGAGAGAGACAGAGAGTGATAGAGAAAAGAATATTATGTACTGAATCGACCTCAGCAACGAATCTTTGTGGAAAACATCCACGTTTTCTGACAATTTCTGTACTATATTTAACGTATGAGCTAATGACTAAAAAAATCAATTTTAACGGCACTTTTAGTTTGGGAAAAAGCTTTATAAATATAGAAAAATGCGTTGGAATTCTCTATTTTCGAAATTTAATCGGAACATTAAGACCCGTGTATAAAGTGAACTTGAAAAAATGTGTATATTTTTTACAGCTTTCCTTACTGAGTAAATATTTTTTCTCGAACAGCTTTGTAGACTTAATTTTTCTCGAGTGAAAGCTTTATCTGATCGTTATCTATACAATAGCAATGATTGACTCAATATAACAACATAAAATAACAGTTCTAAAACGGAAACTCGAAGAGAGGAGTGAAAACGCCATAAGGGTCTCGTTCTCTCGAAGCGTTCTCATTTTAATCCTATCCAAAATTCCATTATTGGGTTAAAAATTTGCTTAAAATTGCGTATAAACTTTATCAATTTTGTTTTTAAAGCTTTTTCTAACGAGCACGAAAGGGTATACATTAGTAAAGAATGAACAGAAGTTCTCGCGCTCTCGTAGCTGAGAGCACAGATGAGACATGAAAAAATAACAACAATAACAGTTAAGCAATTTTATAATTATTCAAGTGTATACCCGATGCTACAAAAATTATATTTGAGGCATAATAAATACAAAGATAAGCGTATAGCGGAAGTGGAATAGCATAAAGTATTTAAGAAGCGCACGAAGACTTTTATTTCGGGCAAGAAAAAACCTTTGTGCTGCTAAAAGCACGCAAAAATTTAATCCTACACATATTTAGCGAACAATACGCACACGCATTGTCCAAGCAGCGGACAACAAAAGCACACAATATCCACCAGCATGTGGTTGCCACGAACAGCAAAACCCAAAGATTAAATGAAGATGCGCGCAGCCACTTGAACGCATGAAATATAAGCAAAAATGGAACTCGTTACTCATCCACTTTGATATGTCGCAGCCAGGAGGCATATAAACATGCATATTTATATATGCAACACGCTTTGTTGCATGCGCCATTTGCCGGGCGCAACAAGTCTTTTATGTCCGACTGCTGGCAGGCGCAACGCTCTTCAAGCTTAAAATTTCAATTCCACTACATTTCACTTACATGCAGACAATGTGGAGGACAAGCTAAGGTGGCACACATATAGTTGCCACATGTGTGTGTAGAAAGCGCATATGAGGCATTAAGTGGAAAAGCCTCCGCCACAGCACACCCATGCAAAGGAGTTGAGCTGGGGCGCACCGGCAAATTGCGAGTAGGCGCAGGCAGCGTGTCAAGCGAGCGATGGCACTAAGATTGAAGCGACAATGTAGCAAACGGGCTGCTTGGACTATACATTCTACTGCGTATGTTGCTTGCCACATATGACGGACGACGCAAGCTGGCATTACAGCCGTTTCGTTTTGTGACTGTTCTTCACTATCGCGCTGTGCCTTGCGCCCACGCGCTTGCGCTTGTCGTTTGTGCCTGTCGAATATCTTGACTTTGTGCAACAAATTTTTATGCCTGTATATTGCGCATGCGCGACCAATTTAGTGCGCGCATCTTTGCAATGCGAGTGTCGCTGTCAATGCTGTGTGACGCAGATTGCGGTAACAAGTTCTTGGTACACATGCGCCTTCTTACCAGTTATATGCGCGCGGTAAAGTGAGCGACGCGGTAACTTGTTTGCTATGTGCATTATTGTCAAGTCACATTTTTATGGTGGACCAACTGGGATTTTCGGTAGTACAAGTACAGAGGAAGCGGCAGTGACAGTCAAGACACATAAATACATATGTATGAGCGCATTGCAACTAAAAGCAAGCCGCGGCGCGCGCAAGTCTGCACTACTACTAAAGCGCTCTTCTACTCTACTGTTGTACGCGCGCTTCTGCTGAGTATCTGCTGCTGCAACTTGCCGCATGTATGCTATTTTTTTTTTGTTCTATATGTAAGCGCGCACGCAACTGTGACACATTGCTTATCTATTTATGTAGCACGCTCTGTCTGGCTGCCTGCCGCGAGCGCGCCTTGGCTGTACAAGCGTTTGTCTGTGCTTCCTTAAGTGCCTGTGGTTTATGCGCCGCCTCTTAATGCTTTCAAGTCGAAAACTTGACAGCTGTCATTGCGCATATTTTTTACTCCCCCTTAAATTGTGCGCAAATGAGCGCTTAAGTAACGGCGAAAAAATGCAGAGACACGCGCATGCGCGCTGCGCGCTAGTTTATGGCTGTTGAAAGTTTTAGCAGCACAGTATCTTCGAAGTGAAAAAATAGTAAGAATATTGCTACAAAACAATTTTTATTGGCATGCAAAAATTGTGCAGACACAGTTGAGCTTTTTAGCAAAAGTCGTGCATTTCTCAGAATTTCGCTGCGCGTTACTTAAGTCAGGCGCGCTCGTGTTTGTGCGTTGTTTTTGGCGGCTTTTGATCAAACGCGGGCAGCGCGCCAATTAGCACATCGTAAAACCGTTTTAATTTTTAGAAAAAATTTTATAGAAATTCATTTTAATGTCGCTTTTTATGAGTTTTCGGTTATAGATTGCTTTGAAGCGGCGCATAACTGTAAATTGACTTCGTAAAAGTAACAATTTGAAGCACGGGTAATAAAAAGAAGCTGTCAAGCGTGCGACAGCAGCACCCGCATACGCTGCAGACTCGCTTTGACAGTATAACCACTTGTGTCTACAATAGCATCTTCTGCGCTGTCTTCAAGCCCAAAATGGCTAAATCAAATTTCTTAATAAATCTCATTGTTCTCCTAAAAGGAGTTAGACATAAATCAATAGTTGACCATAAAATAATATAATAAAAGCGGCGGAGGAAGACTGAAGAAAGCAATATAAATAAATATGTAAAAGACTAAGAAAGCCAGCAGCGCAAATGCTTTGGACTTTTATGAAGTTTTGTTGACGCTTGTTGTTGTTGTAGGCCTAGAGTGCTTTTCGAACTCGCCAAGAGCATAATTGCAGCAGCCAAACAATGCGAGCAAAAAAAAACGAAAATTATCGAAAATGAAGCTTCTCTTGCTTCAACAACAAGGCAACAATTCGAACACTACAAAAGCAAATAGCCATATATGTAAATATGTATATATCTTTACACACACACATATATATATATATATTTGGACACAATTCCTTTATGTGCTATATGTGTGCAATGAGTGAATAATTTTGTACTTCTGGGTCATGAGTGGGCCGGCCGCCTTTTCAAAAGCTAGAACAAAGGGTGTACAATTTGCTTTGCCAATACAAAAACAATCACGGCAACATTGTTGTTGTTAGCATTGCGCACTGTTGGCGTAATTGCTTGCAACAGTAATGCGGCTTTTGGCGCTGTCATTCACACGCGCGCAAAGCGCACAGTGTCTGCCGAAGACGCGGTCCAAGTAGAAGGCTGGAAATGGTCTGCGGTAAAAGGAGAATCAATTGTATTTGCGTTGCGCGTTGCCGAAACACTTCCAGCGCCAAATTGCTGACCGCTTACGGTGTGAAAGCGTCTATTTGTCCACCTACGCAGGCGCAAAGGAAATGAGCGGATGTGTGCTTACATACTCGTGCTTGGGAAGGTAAACATGCATGTGGACGCGGTTGGCTGTGGGAGTGCTGGTGTGTGCTGTTTGCAATTTGTGGCAGGAAAAGTCTGGCGGATGTGAAAACGCAAAGTGAACTATTTGCAAGCAGAAATTGTTTAAAATTGTTCAACTTTTAGTAACTGGGAACCATGCCATCAATCTTTATAGAGCGAGGTTCAACGTAGGTAGTTTGCGAAGTACACTCTCTCTTCAAATCAGGCACTAGTTTCAAAGCATTTCGTCAAGTTCTGAAAAGTCTATGCCTTGGTTCTCAAGTCTAAAAAATAAGTATATAATAGGTCTATGGTAGTATGTACAGAAGTGCCAGAAATTCATTTTGTTCGAAAACGAGCGGTTTATTAATACGAAGCGAACTCAGGTTCCGAAGAAATCGTACATGAAGCTACAAGGACAGTAAGAACACAAGACCAAAACCATCGGATATTAGCAAGAAGCGAACTCGGGATACGAAAAACTCTATATAAAGTTACGAGAACAGTGAGAACATAAGATCAAAACGAACGGATTATTAAAACGAAGCGAACTCAGGTTCCGAAGAAATCGTATATGAAGCTGCAAGGACAGTAAAAACATTAGACCATGCCCCCAAGTCTAAATTGGAGAACTCAAGTACATAAGAACATAAGACTAAGTTCTCAAGTATAAATAGGAGATTTCAAGCATCTAAGCGTCTGCTATTATTAAGGCACAAGATGTTCTGGCATATCATACGAATTTGACTTATAAAAAATCTACAAAAAGCATATATTTTTTATACATATACCATATACCATATAATAACAATAATAAAAAGATAATAATCAAGAAAACCCCTCAAATTAAAGAGATAAGTCTTAAGTAGTCTATGCCGAAGTGTCTGAAGTTCATCCGTGCCCAAGACATTCGGCTCTATTTACGAATATATTATTCGACATAGACAGAGGTTTCCAAAAATTCTTTAGAAACATTTATTGGCAGCTCCAACTACAATAATACCAAGAACTGCAAAATCGGTCTAACATTCATATTTTCGTAGCAAACGGAATATTTTTGGACGTCTTTGGCATTCTTTTCTCTTGAAACGGGTTTGTTGTTGTAACGACAGAAAACATCCCTCAAGTCATTTCGGGGCATGGTGCCAACTTGACAGGCCTTTACCGTATATAAATACGGATGTGTTCCGGTTACTAAGACCCGACCGTCGCAAGAATGGTCTCTTGAAGCGAACACTGAATCCGGTTAGCAGTACAGAGAGAAGGAGAATTGTGATAAGAGAATACCTAAAGCAAATAAAGAGTTTTGAGTTCATACTAGACGAGTTTGATTTTAGTGAACCTTTTGTAGTCTTTCCCATTGAAGCTTTACTTAATAATCTCAGGATCACTGCAACTCCAGTGACTTTCCGCCACTTACCAACATTTACGAAACAACTCAAACAGACATTACTAAACATATGCACTACAATATCATTAGCCAAAGTGAAATGAGCTCTGCTTTACATTTTCGAAGCCATAAGCGCCAAAAACTCAAATGCAAATTTCGGCTAATCACAAATCGATCGCCAAATTCGGACCATTTGCAAGCAAATCATGTTACTTAGTTGAGCATTGAGAAAATAAAACCGGCGCAAATAAAATGTAAGCACAGCGCTGATAATGCGGCTGCAAGATCTATAACAAAAGCACAAACGACTGTAAAGTCAATGCAACAAACTTAATAGCCGATCGAACGTACACACTGCAGGCGCAGCGCCAGAGTTCAGGCGATGTTATCGCACCAAGACGAAAACGAAAAATTTTCAACGAAAAACAAATATGCAGCTAAAGCACAAAATAAATTGCTTCGCAAGCGAAAAGTAAATAAGACTGATTTTAGGGTTTCAGCAGCAGCAGCAACCATTGTAACGAGATCATGAAGATCAATGCGCATTTATGGACAACAAATGAACAAATCAGAGAATGAGTATAGTTTTATTTATGGTATACCATGTTTATAGTTGCCAACAGACCACCTAAAGTAGACGCAGCAGCGAAGCTTTATCAGCACTTCCATGCTAAAATGTACCCAAATGCATCACTGTAATGGAAGCATGCGCTGAACCGGGACGTAGATCTCGCCCGCGAAGTCGATGATTTTTCGCTGTGTCATCAGTTGCTATATAAATTATGAATGTATCTTTGTGTTTATGTAAATAAAAGTACAGTTTTATATTTCAATATTAAACGAAAGTGCGACACGGGCAAATAATTTTCAAGTTTTACAAAGAAAATCAACACAGAAATTAGGCAAACAAAGTGTAAATGGCAGCAGAAAACTGCTGATAAAGTGATCGCCCGGTGAAGCACCGTGAAGAACGACCGTTTGGTATGTGCGGCAAGCAGGCGAGTGTGGCATATTGGTTTACGAATGTAAAGCTCGTAGAAGTAAATATTCGTTTGTTGCTTATTCATGCTGGTTTTACTCTATTATTTTTTAATTAACATTTTGACTTTTACACTTATTTTTATGGCACATTTCTTCAATAAAAGAATGCTGATCATCTGCGATCAGCCATCTAAGCACGACTACTTCAAAGTTGCTATAGAACTTTATGGTATATAGAGACTTTTAACTGTATATAGCAACTTGAGACCACTTTGAACTCGCATTTCTTCGCGTCGGTGGTCGTTTGGTTTGCTGCTTGAAATTGTGAAATCATTTCATATTAGGGTGGTTACAAACTTTGAGTGGTTGCGATACAAAAAAACAAAACTAATCAAAAAGCGATTTCCAGTGAAATTACTCAACTTTTCTGACACAATATTTATTTTTGGCAATTTATTTTATTTTTTCATAATAAATTTCGTAAAAAATTTTTTATCTCATAACGCCCGGATACATTCATTTAAATCAGTTTGCTGGCGTACATATAGTATATAATCATATTTATGATGTATACTTCATTCCTTTCTTCAGGGCGAATTTTTTACGTGCAGCCGATGTGTTGAGATATGCGAAAGCCGGCCAATTATTATTCAACGCGCAAGCGCATGCATATTAAAAGTGTAAATATGTGTGTGAGATTGCTTTCAACGCGCTGGTACATGTTTGTATATATAGTCTCCATACTGTTGCTGGCAATTTAATAAAGCGCAAAACGCATTTACTTCGGCATAATTCAAAAATCTGCTTTGAAGAGAAAAGGAAAAAAAACAATCCTTTGACGTTTGGGGAATTTTTCATGTCTGCTGCAAAAATTCGTGCCAATAAAAATGCTTCGAGGATGACAGCGCTCATAAAGCTGTCAATCAACTGTCAAATCGAGCCTGAAGTGAAAAGTGAAGCGTTAAAAGCGGTTAGCAAAATTCGTTGGTTAAGAGAGAGAGAGAGTAAATTCGTCGAATTGAACGGCTGAAATTTGAATACAGAAGACCAAAACTCGACTTATAACTATACTTAAAGATTTATATTTCACTTACTTCAACTTAAGCTTTCATTATTTCATTAATTTTTATTGCTCCTAAACTGTTAAAATATTTTTTTTTTTTAAGTAAGCTTGAGAGGTACTAGACAAGCAGGTAAATATGTAAAAAAAGCATTGTTTTTTTTATTGAAACATAAGAGCTTTCACATATTTTAGGAAATGAAAATTATTCGAAATTACCTTTAAAAACTAGCCACATGAAACCAAAAGCTACTTGAACGCATTTGTGCTTTCTATGTAAGCTTTCATTTGAGCTTTCGGGAAGCTTTTTTAACAATCTACAATTTATTATTTTCGAAAAAACTTTCGATCTTCTTTCATGTTTGTTTTAAATAGTCTTGTTGATAAATTTGAAAAGACTAACAAATCAATATTATTTCACTAAAACATAAAAGCTTTCACATGTTTTAGGAATTTCCACATTTTCCACATGAATATGAAACTATTTCAGCGCATAAGTGCGTTATATGAAAGCTTTCACTTGAGCTTTCAGCAAGCAATTTTTAAAAACTAGCCGAAATCTATAGTTTTTTGTAATCCATTTCGAAAAAACTAGAGCTTTCATTATTTTGGAATGAGGTTTCATGCTTATAAATAAATTCAATATTTTGTGAATACATTTACAAAAAAACACTATTTCGACTGATGTGTGCCTTCTATGTAAGCTTTCACTAGAGCTTTTACTAAAGCTTTCAGGAACTTTTTTTCAGTACCAACAAAAAACGATAGTTGTTTGTTCGTCAAAAAAGCTAGAGCTCTCATTTGTTCAGAATGCGTTTTCATGTTTAGAAATAAATTCAACTTCTCATGAATACATCTACGAAAAAGCAAATGCATATAATATTACGACCGTGACATGGATACGCTTGCATTGTGCAACTGCTAAGCTACTTTTTTGTTTTATTATCTCCATCTTATTTGATTGCCTCAGGCGAATGGCTTATCAGCATTAATTTCTTCAGCATTTCACTAAAAATTTCAACATCATTAAAATCAATTTTGATTTCATAGCGACTGTGACGGGACGTCAATTCGTGCGTGTGCGCATACATCAACCAACACACACACACATATGTACATATGAGCATAAGTTGACGCGTGAAATGTCAGTGATCAACGGCCGTACGTCTGACAGGCTCTGTCGATTGGCTAACCTGGCCATGGTGTGCTCAATTGGGATGAAAAGAAAAGCACAGCGATTACCGGACCCATGTCTGTTCATAAGGAAAAATGTAGGTAAAAGCGGCTTACGTTCACATATGATCGGTGTACATATCGGTGTGTTGCTGCGTAATTACGGCGCTGTAAACTTGACGATCAGTCAAAAAGAAAATAATAATATTCCCACAAACCAAAAAAATCAAATAAAATGATGAACGCGACAGCGCTGGCGATGATATATGAATGTATGCGGGAATGTGCGACCCATTGAATGGATGAATGTCAGAATACATGGATAATGTAACGAAACAAACGTATGGAGTTAATAGTCAGTGGCTGATGACTCCATGCCATGTGCACAGAGAGAGAGAGCATGACAAAAGCGCGTGCTGCTATCAAGCTGTGATTTATGTACATATGTAGTATGGACGTATGGATATGCACAAAAGTCCGTTGAAAGTCTGTAATTATCCGAAGATCCTCAATCAAGTGGCTTACTTTGCTTTACTCAGTGAGTAATCAAGCGTTAAGCTAACAGTATTGCGGAGCTAAATATATATGTATGTTCATTAAAGAAGCAGCGATATAAAATAAAGTTTAAATTACCTACTCGATAATAATAGGTTGTCAAAAAAGTCTTGCGGTATTTTCGCTAGTTGGCACTGAAAGCGCTTAGTTCTAGTTTTATTCGTCGCATCGGGTCATGCTATACCTTTTTGGAAAGCTCTAAAGGCAAAAATGCATCTCAAGCCGCCAATAAAATTTGTGCAGTTTATGGACCCGATACAGTTTCCATTTCAACCGCACAACGATGGTTTCAACGTTTTCGTTTTGGTGTAGAGGTGGTCGAAGATGCGACACGCTCCGGAAGGCCTGTCGTCCAAAATTGCGATAAAATCGCTGAATTGGTCGAAAGATACTCAGCCGTAGCATCGGTCAAGAGCTGGGCATGAGTCATCAAAAATTCTTTTCAATTAAAAAAAAAAAAAAATTCAATAAAAATACCGCAAGACTTTTTTGACAAACCATTATTTAAATATTATCACATAGTCTATATATGGAGTGTTCAACGTCACCTATGTTTATGGAAAGCGCTCTCATAGAACTTCTCTAACAGCAGGAAATGATATAATTAGAAAACCCCTTAATCCAAGTACAAATTATCTCTATAAAAGAACACTAGCAAACTATTCCAAAATAGTAGAAAAATTTGCAGAAATTGTTGATTTTTTATATAAGCTTGCGCTAGAATGACGTCAGCAAAGCGGTTCAAGTTACCTAATTGATTATAAAGCAACAAAGGGTCCATTTGCAGAGTATTTAACATAATCTATATCATAGAAATCACTCTCAGAACACTACTCAAACATCGGGGGATGAAAAAATCAAAGGCACTCTTTATTCATTTATACATATTCAGAGATTTTTATGTGGTTCTTGTTATTCAAAAGTTTTACTCCAGAAAGAAGTTATTTTATAATCATTGTGCCATTTTGCATTATGATTTTAAGCTTAAATTTAATAGTTTCAAACACCAAAAGATTTCGCCTTACTTATGAAATTTAATACATTTGTTAATTGACTCTCCATGAGTACGCCCAAGCTCATTTAATGCCTGCATTGTGTATTCCGAAATTATATTGTCTCTATCCTGCCAGTTGCTCAAAGCAAGAATAATACTCAATAGCCAATTCTTCAGACACTTTTCAAGCTAAAAAATCCAATTCTGAATCATTGTTGTGCCACTAGGCCATTGTTGTTGCTTGCCCTCCGCCCGACCACAACTCGTTGATGAGCGCTGCTCAAGACTTTCGTTTTTTCAACTCGTTCATTTTCAACTCCACGTTCGGTTGTGCCATTCTGCGCCAACATTGATGAATCCCTTTGGGAACCTTTTCACATAACACACGGATTTCGATCGCAAGCAGCAAGCTTTTGCGCGATCGGCGTACTTTGAAATGGTTTTTATGTTTTATTTGTGCTTTTTGAAATGAGTGAGTAAAGCGAATGAACAGACAGGCGAATGAAAAAAGCAAAGGTGGGTTAAGAGTGAGTGGGAATGTGGCAAGAGGGGATGATGATGGAGGGGCGGCCGGCACATGAGCGCGGTAGACTTTACTGAAGATTTAATGATTGCATTCGAACGTTGGCTGTGCCTTATTTGCCCTTTTGACTGCTTGCTTTCGGCTGGCTGACTGGCTGGCTAACTGTCTGCTTAGCTTTGATTTTTTTTGTGTTTGATTTCGCCGTTCTTTTGGTCTGCCTTCTTGTAATTTCTACTCGAGGCTTAGCTTATATTCAAGTTCAACTGCCGGCGATCGTGGAATGCGAGCAGCAAGCAAAATAAATAGCGTTTTAATTCGATTTTCAGTAAGTTTCTCAAGGCTTCTTGGTATATTCGCTAAACTTATTTATATGTGTGTGTTGTTGTTGTTGCGCCATAACATTTTTAGAGCTATGAGTAAGCCGAGCATGTAATTATACCAACTGATAATGTGCCTCTTAACCTGTTTAGCTACAATTTAATTCTTTTTCGTACTTCTTCATTTAGTTTTTGTGCCTTTTTCGTTTTTTGCTAATCAAAACAGCCATTTCGCCGCAGAAAATACCATAAAGCCAACGCAGAACGCAACAACAACCTGCCAAGCCAATGTAAATGAAATGGGCTGCCAACCATTTGTTGGCCCATCATCAAATTAACAATTAAGCTTGCTAAGCAGCGGTAGCTAACGAATTAGCGGCCATAAAGCAAGACATCAATGCAAATAACTATGCTTAAATTCATTTTAGTGGCAACTACAAATGTAGACATGTGTGTGTAGTCAGCTTGATCGGTCATTGACGGTTCAAAGCCGAAATTTACATACCTTTTTAAACCAAATGTATTAGTGTATGTATATGCTGATACGTTTGTGTACATAGCCTAATGCCTGTTGGCAGCAAGTTGAAAGCGTCGCCGCATTTGCTCGCATTATTTCATAGGTAGTCACAATAAAATCACTTCATTGCTTGTTAAGCACAAAAAATAATGGCTATGTTAATCGGGCCCAAATAATGCGGTAGCAATAATAAAGCATATAAAAAATAGCAAAAATTAATTGAGTTGACAACGGAAATCAAAAAATCATGAAAAATTATGTAAAAACAAAATAAAAAAAAAAAAAACAAAATAAAAAAAAGCAAATAAAAAATAAAAATTAAAAAAATATAAAAATAGGTAAGTAAAAAACAATATAATGTTATACGAATGTTCATTAGGGTGAGTAACAAAGAAGAAAGAGAAGAAACAGGTAAAATACTTAACTCCGTCGGAAGGGTAAAAAATGAAGAGAATCCACTTTTCAAAATAATATATGTACATATATATTTTAAATATATATTATACATACATACATATATCCCTTACTATAAAAAAACTCACTAACAAATATGAAAAAATTCCAAAAAATTATAACAAAAACCACTATTTCAAAATTTAATACCTATTAGGTATGCTAAATGTCAAACGCTTTCAAAAAATATGATTTTCATGGACAAACTGTGGCTTGCGGTGTCATTGTGGTTGACAAGTGGCGATAGCAAAGCAATTGACTGACGGCTTAATCTTTTACAAATGATACAAAATAGTATAATATATCATTCTTCAATACTAAAGTATATTTTACGCGGTTTAGCGGCGTTTGATGGGAATTAATTAAAAAAAGTTTTGAAAGAAAAAATTAGTTGATAAATAATAAAGCAAAACGCTGAGTGGCACCAGCGGTTAAATTTCTGATTGTTTCAAGCTTGTGGTAAGATTATATTTTTATATATATATTTTTTTTTGCATTTAACTACTATAAATACGTACATATGTATGTATTCAAAATATACGGGAATTTTTTGTTTTCGAAGAAAAAAAAGTTTATTCATTAAATAAAAAAATAAAAATCGGGGAAAAATCGGAAAAATATTTCAAATATAATATGAATCGCCTTCAAAATAGTCCTGAATCGATTTTAAGCACCTATGTCAGTAATACTTCCAATCGTGGAAACGATTCTCAAACTCGGGAATAGGCTTTGGCTCTTTCAGCGGTTTTCATCTAGCTTGTAAACCGACGGCCTTTACAGGTTCTATTTATTTTCTGGAAATGGGAAGGAGTCACGCGAAGCTATGTCTGGTGAATATGGAGCCCATATTTTCCGAATATGGAGCTCATATTCTCCAAATATTTTTAAAATTTTAATATGTTTTTTTTATTTTATTTCATTGTTTCATTTTAATTTATTTATTTTATTTTTTTATTTTAATTTATGTTATTTTATTTTTATTTAAAATTCATTTTTTTAATTTTTTCTATAATTTTTGTTATTTTTCTATTATATTTTAATTTAATTTAATTTATTTATTTTTTATTTTCTTTTTACTTTATTTTATTTTGATTTATTTTATTTTTTTAATTTTTATCATAATTTTATGTTTTTTTATTTTATTCAATTTTAATTTAATTTATTTTATTAATTTTTTTTTAGCTTTTTTATTTATTTTTAATTTATTATTTTTATTTTCCACCAAATATAAACTTCTTCACCTATAAACACACCTAAACTTCATTACACACATTTTTCCCTTTCTTCCAGTTCTTCCTCCTCTCCATCGCTGCCATTTGATTAACCTGTCAGCACAAACCCAAAATTATCATAACCTGCTTCACAAAGTTTTGTTCACATTGCCACTGCTATCACTGGCACCCCTGCACTTAAGTCGGCTTAATTAAAATGCCAAATATGTCGCGCATGCGTAAATACCCAAATAATAAAAAATATACATGTGTGAATCCATTGTAATGTACGCCAAACTGTTGATAATGTTTTAATTGCGCGCATTGTTTGAGCTTTTCAATATTTTAATGGCGCATAAAATAAAAAATAACATATATTGCCCACGAAACAATAATAATAATAAATAACACTTGAACTTACTTGCAAAAGGAGTGTCCGTTGCTTTGTGTAATGCACGTGCCGCCATTTTTACAACCCACAGATAAGCATGAAGAGCCTGCAAAGAAGAAGAAGAGAACAAATTTAGTTAGGAATTTCATAAAGAATTTGAAATGTAAGAATTAAATCAAATTTTTTTCTTTGAAGTTTTAAAAGTGCTAGTGAAAGATTCAATGTGCGCACGAAAGCTTTTACAATTTCAGTGAAAGCTTCAGTTTGCGTTTAAAAGTTTCAACGTGCGTGTGAAAGCTGTAAATTGCGTGTGAAAGCTTTAACATTCGTCGAAAGCTTTTAACCAATACATGAAAGCTTCAACTTGCTGGTGTAAGCTTTAAAATTTTAAATGGAAAACTCAACCTGTGTATAAAAGCGTAAACTTGCGTATAAAAGCTTTAATTTACGTGTGAATACTTCAAAGTTATGTGAAAGCTCTAACTCCAAAATAATTTTAAGCTTTACGTATGAAAGCTTCAATATTAATCTTCAAATGAAATACATAAAATATAATTATTTTAGAATAAACTACAATAAAGTGTAACAAAGAATCCCACAAATCTTAAAAACACATACAAAAAACGACTAAACCAAACCGAGCTGGCAATAAGCCTCCCTGCCACAGGCCCCCCGTTAAGCAAGTATAATCCAATTCATTTTCCTCGTTGATTTGTGGCACACACTCAGCTCTAATGACAACTGCCACTAATTCAACTCAACATTTGACGTTGCTTGTAGAGCAACAACAATTGCGGAGATTTTGAGATTTTCATGCGGCAACTCATAAATATTGCAACGCGGTCGACAGTGTCAAAATGAATCGGTGGCAACGGCGCCGTCGATTAATTTTGCAATTTTCGTGGCACAATTGCTAAGCCACAATGGCGGCGCGGCGGCAACAATGACTTGCAGTGGGCAAACATTAGACAATATTTATATATATAGGAAAACAACAACAAATAAAGGCAGGCACAAAGCGCTTGTGGCCCTTATTGTGCATAAAGTGAAATAAACACGCGTTGCAAGCGAGCATTGGCAAATAAAAGTCCACATTAAATAACACAAATAAACATGCAATGAGTATGGAGCGGCTACAACAACAACAATGCGCTGTCACATACCGCCGCAAGTACGTGTGGTATCTAATAGGCGGCATTAAGCGCAGCTGTGCGCTTCTAGGAAGTGGTGCAGCGCCGTACGTAAGCGCTTTGGGGTTAGCTGCGGAGTTGGGGAGGCAGCAACACGCAGTAGGTGCGCCAGCTGAACAATAAACACTGACGTGACATGGCAAATGTCGTTAAGATTACGTTTCATTATGGTAGTTGGAGTGCAGTTCGAAGTCGCCAACGAAGTGCGGCTTGCTTGCAAAAGCACATAGTATACATAATATATAATGTACAGGGGGTACTTGTTTGTATATGTGTGCGTTAGGCGGGTTAGGAGCATTCAAATGGCTAAGAATATGCGCGCATGCGCGAAGGACAAAAAAGGTTGAGTATAATGTTGATGTTTGAAGTGAAGTGAGAGTGAGGCAATAACGGTGAAATGCAATACTCGCTGGTGGTTGTATAATGAAGGTAAAAAAAATATATTTAAAAGTAAATTAAAATATTGAAAAAAAAAAGAAACTTTTAATAAATATTAAAAAAGAAGAAACCCTAAATGCTTCACTTCTAAAACGAAAATTCAAATGCAAAACAAAATTATATATTAAAAAAATTAAATAATGTAAAGAAAATATAAAAAGATCGGAAGTTTAAAAATAATTTAAAAAATTTAAATTTTGAGAAAAAAGAATTGAAAAAGTTAAAATATGTATATTAAAAACAAAAAAAAATTAAAATTTAATATATAAAAATTTTTTATATATAAAAAATTTAAATAATGTAAAGCAAATATAAATTTTGAAAAAAAGAATTGAAAAGGAGAAAAAAAAATTAATTTCATCGAAATTTTCAATGTAAAACATAATTTTATAAAAAAAAAATTAAATAAAAAAATTTGTAAAACGAAAATAAAATTAAAAATTGTGGTAAAACAACGAAACAAATTAATATATTGAAAAAAATGAAATTTTTTTTTACTAAATATGAAAAAAGGAAAGAGAGTGCTTCACTTCTAAAACGAAATTTCAAATGCAAAGCAAAATTATATATTAAAAAACAAAATAAAATAATGTAAAGAAAATATAAAAAATATATTTAAAAATTATTAAAAAAATAAAATTTTGAGAAAAAAGAATTGATAAAAAGTAAAATATATTAAAAAACCGAAACAAAAATAAATTTCAACGAAATTTCGAGATGCAAAAGATAATTTTATAAAAAATTAAATAAAATTTTTATATATGAAAAAAATTAAATAATGTAAAGCAACTTAAAAAAACTATTTAAAAATATTTTAAAATATTTAAATTTTAAAAAAAGAATAGAAAAGGCGAAAAAAATAAATTTTAAGGAAATTTTCACTGCAAAACATAATTTAATAAAAAAAAAATAAATAAAAAATTTTGTAAAACAAAAATAAAATTAAAAATTGTGGCTTATTAGACATAATTTTATAAAAAATATTAAATAAAAAATTTTGTAAAAAATAAAATTAAAAATTTTATAAAAAAAATTTCAATAAAAAATTAATACGAAAAGTAAGTGCAAAATATTGCAATTAGCATACTTAAAACATGTCTGTGAACTCCACGCAAATCATCAAATCTCCATCAAAGTACTTTGTTGTATGTGGCACAACGATAGGAAATCATTGCTGCCATGTGGCGCGTATTTGGGTTAACAACTTTGCGAAATTTCTAAAGAAAACACAAAACCAAGGCGGCAATATAAGCAGCACATAAACGAGCGTAATAAACAATGGGAGTGGAAGCAGCACGCACACACACGCAGGCGAACGCTGCAAACTCTCCAACAATTCGTCAATTTCAACTGTCAAGTACAAGTGCGAAAGCGCCGCTTTTTTCTGCCAAAACTGAAAAAGTAAGATAACAATGCCGAATATATGAAAGTAAATGAACTGAAAATAAGCTGAAATAAATCACAGAGCGAAAAAATTTAGTTACACGCACACACGAGTATGTAAGCGTCGCTCGGCGCAGGAGCGAGCGGTGCCTCAACTACCTGTCATTAAAAGTGGCTTAGCGGCAGTAAACGCATGATGCCGCACTATAGACAAGTGAAAACAAATAAACCTACTCCGCAACACACACACACATGCATAGAAACGCAAATATGTATAGTGTTTGTGATGCTCTCCTCCTCATCATAATCATCAATTTCTCGAAGCGGTCTTTTGAACTCGAAACGCATGCGGCGGCCTATTTCATTTCGCTTGCCGAACTCACACCGCCATTAAATACATATTGAAAACCACTGTTCCTACACACATACAACTACATATGTATATATGTATGTATCTGTGTTTTTATGTATGCATGAAATTCAACCAAGCTCGCCCATTTTTACCTTTCTCACAGTCTTACGCGACTCATTTTTGCCTCATAAATACTCACTTTGTTGTATTGTGTACGAGTGCTTACTACCTTCCAGCCAAGCATCAACATGCAAAGCGGTTAAAAGGGAAATAATGCCACCACAAGCAACGAGCAACATCAATAACAACATGTTGTAATAACTTTTTAATAATAAACAACAACAGAGGGCAAAAAGGCAATAACAAATCTACCGAATGAGCATAACCAGAGCAACAAAAGCAATTAAAACAATAACAACAATGTTGCGATTTAAGACAACGCAAGGAAATAAATAAGCGGTAAGACAAAGTAACAACTGTTGTAAAGGGCTAAACGCAATGTGTAGGCACAGTGGGCTTAAATCTGGCATGAGGTGAAAGAAATACCAATAAAAATACATGAATTTATGAGAGGAAAGAAAAAAGATTTTAGCGTTCAACATTATTTAAACTTTCATGAAACAGAGTTCAAAGCTTTCATTAAACAAAAATGTGAAGGTTTCATAAATTATGGATTTAAAGCTCTTACGAAGTAAAATTCGAAGCACTCATGAAGCAAAACTATAAAGCTTTCACTAAATACAAATTTTATGTTTTAATAAAATATAAATTAAAAGCTCTAACGAAACAAAGCTCAAAGCTTTCATGAAGCAAAGATTTAAAGCTTTCATTAAATAAACCGTTTTTCATAGAATTAAAATTTCCAACTTTTAAAAATATGTCCTTCAACGAAATGCAAAACTTTCCAAAAAACAGCTTTGAAATAAAAGACAAAGCTTTCATAAAACAATCTTAAACTTAAAAACATTAAATCTTTCATAACACAAAAAAGTTAAAGCTTTCAAGAAGAAAATTTAAAGCTTTCATGGCATACAATTAAAAGCGTTTATCAAACGCAGCTCAAAGCTTTCATCAAACAAGGGTTAAAGTTTTCTTCTGACAAAGTTAAAAGCTTTCATTGAATAAAATCTAAAGCTTTAAGAAAATTAAATTTGAAACTTTGTCAAATAAAATCAAATCAAAGCTTACAAATAAATAAAATAAATTTGAAAGCTTTAATCTAATAAAAATAATAATACAAAGTTAAAGTTTTCATTAAGTTAAACTTAAAGCTTTAAGGACAAACAATTTTAAGGCTTCTCAAAAAATGCAAGTCTAAAGCTTTCAAAGAATAAAAAAAAATTAAAGCTTTCGTTAATTAAAATTTAAAGCTTTAACAATATAAGCTTTAAAGCTTTCATGCAATAAAATAAATTGAAAAGCTTTTATTAAATAAAATTGAAGCTTGCATAAAATAAAGCTTAAAAGAACAAAAACTTAAAGCTTTAACATAATAAAGTTTAAAACTTGCAGGAAGAAAAACACAAAAAATAATGCAGTTTGCTTCACCGTGCCGCGTGTAATAATGAAAGCCCCAACCAGTGCGCAAACTCGCGCTGAGCAACTACAGGGCCAAGGGCTACTTAGCAGCATCGAAAATCGACGCGCCCTACAATTCAATCATAATGTAATTTATTATGGCAACATGTGAGCGTAATAACAGCAACAACCGAAACCAACAACAAAGAAATATAATAAAATCATAAATAAAAGTGCGTGTGTGTGGGTATGTGTGTGTGCTCGTATGATTTCACAAGGGGAACAAATGAGCGAAAGTTCAGTGTACTGCCTTTAACAACAGCAACAACAAAGGCAACAAAATTAATGGCATTACAACAATAACAAACAACGTCTGATTATGTTACGTTGTCGATTGTTGATGTTTGACCGGTGACGACTTATTCGAGCCGGGAAATGCTGTCGGCTGCGCTGGACAAGTCCAATGCTCGGCAACAACAATGCAACACAGTGTGCGTGCAACCAAATAAGCAAATAAGAAGTGATAGAAGTGAAAAAATGCAATCTGGAATTGTTGCCAAAGAAGTGAAAGAATTTCTGTTGTTGTCGCCGACACACATTGCACCACCGCCACCACTCACCGTTTGACGAGGATGATGCATTGATGCCGCAGCAAAGTGTACGCAAAAATTTAAATGATCTCGTTCTACCGAGCACATACATGAATGTTGTTGTTGTTGTACTATATATGCTAGTTTGAGGTTGTTTTCTGTTCACGGTCACTTTGTACAACAACGCGATGCAGCAACAGCAACAACAGTGCGGCAGCATTTTAAATTGATGTTCGCTCTTTTAAATGACATTAAATTAGGCTGCTCGTCGTTGTTTGCTGTTTCGTTGACAGTCACCGCTGTTGGCTGGCGGCCTTTGCAGTTGTCGCTGCTTGGCTTGATTGGCTGCTGTTTGTTAGCATTCGCCGCTGTCGTGTCAACCTATGCCGCTGGCTTTTGTCGGACCGCAGACGCTGGTTGTTGCTGGGGTGCTGATGCGTCCGGAGAGCGTGTTACCATTGACAGCTCATCGTGTTGGGAGCTGAGGTGCTGCTGACCAACGTGTTGCCAACTCTTTGCTGCAACAACATTGCTTGCCACCTTTTAGCCTGCGGTATGACAGCGCACTGATAAATTCTTAATGATGATTGATTTGAGAAGCTGTTTCGCCACTTTTATTTGGGGTCAGAAGTCGGTGGAAAGTGGCAGGGAAACAAATTGGTGGTGCTAATTGGAGGAAAAGGCTTATTAAGGAGAAACTCGCAAAGGAGGCGGTGAAATGGTAGCGCCTAATTGCTGATTATATAGCTCAGTGTTTTTTGATTTCTGTGATAAGGAAGTGTGTAAAAGTGAAATGAATTCTAAATATCAGAGAAAATAATATTGGTTAATTTTTTGAAAATGTATTAGGTTCTTTAAAAAAATTTTTGTGATTCAAAATTATTTTTTCTTAATTTTAAACGAAACAAAAATATTAAAATATGAAATAAATATTATTAATTGAAATAAATTGAAGTTTAAAAAAAATAATTTTTAAATTTATTTCAATTTCGAAATTTTCAAAAACGTAAAAACATAAAAATCTAACTTTTAAATTAAAAAAAATATATATATGTATATCTAATTTTTTTTATTTATATTTTTTTATATATATCTAATATTTTTTTATTTCCTCAACTAAAGTAAAAAACTGAAATCTGAAAAAATTATTAAAAAAAAATAATAATTTTGTGATTTTTGTGATAACTAGGTATGTATTATTGATGAGAAAAAAAAGTATCAACGAAAATAATATCGTTAAATTATTTTGAAAATGTTTTAAGTTCTTTAATAGTTTTTGTTTAATTTTTCAAAGGCTGAACTAAAATAAAAAATATGGAATTTCAAATAAATCTAATTAAAAAATTGAAATTTTAGAATAAAAATCTTAATTTCTAAATTTTTTTAGTTTCGAACATTTCAAAACATTATATGGTTTTTAGCATAAAAAAATTTAAAAATCGAAAATTTCAAAACATTAACTGGTTTTTAGCATAAAAAAATTAAATTCTTAATTAAAAAAAAATTGAAGATTATTTAAATCTTAATAAAAAAATATAAATTTAAAACTTCAATTTTTTTTTAATATTTTGTGAACTAAAGTAAAAATCCCAAAAATTGTTTTAAAAAATTTAATTTTACTATAAAATAAATAATCTAGTACCTAGGTTTATAATTATAAAGAAAAAAATGATTGTTTGCTAATATCATAACTAATTAATTTAACAATTTCTTATTTCCAAATTTTTATTTTATTTTTTAATTTTAATTGTAATTAATTAATATAATTCAAAATTAAAATAAGAAAAAATTTAAAGAAAAGTAAAATTTTAGAATAAATCTGTCCGATTAAGAAAATTAAAATAAATTAACAGCTAATAATTTTCCATTTTTTAGTTTTTATAAATTTTGTATGTTTGTTTTTTATTTCCTAAACTAAAAAAAAAAAATTGTTGTATGAAGAAGTTTAATATCTGATTTAAAATAAGTTGTTACCTTTTTAGAAATCAAATTAATGTGTGCTAGTTTTTATTTTTATTTATATATTTTTTTAAATTTTAATTAATTTATTTTCATAGTTTTTGGTTTTGCTTTTTTATTAAAAATAAATTTACAAAACTTAAAAAATAAAAATAAAAAAAAAAAAATAAAAAAAAAAAAATTTAGAAAATAAAAAATAAAATAAAAGAACATAAAATAAAATAAAAATAAATAAAAAATATAGAAAATTCGGACTAAAAATTATTAGAATAAAACTTTTCGAATAAAAAATTTAATTTTTGATTTTTTTAAATTAAATATTACTTAAGAAAAATTTATAGCTTAATATATTTCTTCTAGACTCTTATATAAATAACTAAGACTATTTCCATTATTTATACAACTTTTATAACACCAATTTAATCTAATTTTAATTTGTATCTCATTTTCCGTATTTTTAAGGAATATAGAGCCGCTGTCATTTAAAATCCGTACACATATGTACGTGTGTTCACAAACGTCATCACTCCCTTCCCGATGCAATTCGGCGCGTACTCATCATAAAATTCCTTAATTGAATGAGTAATTTTTATTTACATAAATTTTTTTCACAAATGTTGTGTATTTTTGTCAAAAATATGTAAAGTGCATTAACACCATTATCATTATAAGTGTGAATTTATGTGTATACATACAACATGATTCACAGTGCACATAGCCACAAGTATTTTACAGATAAGAATTGCATAAATTTATGTGCAGCTGATGTCGGCTTATAGAATTTTTTTTTCTTTTTTAAATTTAACTATTTCTAAGAATAATTCTCGTGTAATAATGCCGGCTTATAGAATTTTATTTTTTCTTTTTTAAATTTTACTATTTCTAAGAATTATTCTAAAAATTTCTGACACATTTAATATATTCCAGTTACTTGAAAAAAAAAATAAAACAATAAACAAAATTTAAAAATTTATATATTTTTGAAGAAAAAATGTTATTATGTAATTAAAAAAAAAAAATTGTTTGACATAATTTTTCCTTCAGAAAATATAGAAATATTTCAATTATGAATACCGTAATCGTCCAATAATTGATTCATTTTACCAAATTTTGTTTCTTAAATGTTTTTGTTTTTGCACTTCGTCTCTTGTCGTGTGTCACTTTCTCAAATAATTTAGCAAATACTCTTTTATTGTTGTTGTTGTAGTGAACAACTTCCTTTGCACTAGTGTAAATCTATAAAATTTATGAATGAATGAGTGAATAAGTTGTCGCCTTGGCAGACAAAGCGATTAAGAGCAGAGCTATGTGGCTCATCTGCGACAGGCAAAGTGAATAAATTAGTGCACAATACTACAATAACTACCGCTACTACTACTTCCTTTTGTCGCTGTTATAGCGAAAAAGTTTTCAATGAACTCCTCCACTCTTACTTGTCTTCCCCGTTGTGGTAAAGAAGAGTTGGCGACTGAAGCAGAAGCAGCCGAATTTCGCAACATCCGGTCGCATGTCAAAAAGTGGCGTTTTTAGTTACAAAATTTGAATAAAAAAATTCGCACGAAGGAAGGTCAATAAACAGAGAAATAAATAAAAGAAATTTATTATAATTCTTTAAGACAAAAAATATTAGAGTTATTATTACATAAAAATTTAATGTTAAATAAAAAATTATTATTAAAAATAAATTGTCAAATAAAAAGTTATAAAATTGCATAAAAATATGCCTTGAAGAATTTTGAAAAAATGCCAAAAATAGTTAATAATTTTAAAATTGTTATTAAAAAAATATAAAATAAAAATAAAAAAAAAAATAAAATTAATAAAAAAATTACATTAAAACTATAATTTTATTACAGCCAGAATAAATAAGATAATATAATGAAAATAATTTGAAAATAATTTGAAAAAACTTTGAATTAACAATTGTGAAAATTAATTTAAAAATTAGTATTACATAAAACAGTAAAAATAATAATAAAGTTAAATAAAAAATTTCAAAAAAAAATAAATCTAAATATAATTTTATTACGAAAAAAAATATAACAAAATAATAATTTGAAGAATTCTTTTTAAGCTTTGGTAAAAATAATTAATAACAGTAAAAAATAATTAAAAAATAATATAAAAAGACTTTAAATTAATTTGAAAATTTTTGAAAAAAAATGTACAATACAAATGTAGCAGAATTTTTCAAAATGAAGAATAACAAGATATTAAATTATTTCAAATAAAATCCTTTGTAAAAAAAAGCAATTAGTTTTGAAAAAATTAATAAATATATAATAAAACAAAAATGAAAATAACGTTACAAAATATAATTGATTGTAAATTGTAATAGAACATATGCCATTATTATTTTTTTAATAAGAAATCGAAATATACATATAAACAAGAAAAATCGACTAAAAATATACAAATTAAATAAAAATAAATAGAAAATATAATGCAAAGATAATATTCTATAAAAAAAAATAAAATAATAATAAAATAGTACAAAAGTAAAACTGTTTTTTTTTAATTGAAAATATTTTTTTTAAGTCCTATGTAAACTAAAATAAAAAATGTGGAAATTTTAAATTCTAGAATAAAAAAGTAAAAAAAAAACAAAAATAAGGTAATATTTTAGCATAAAAATTTTTAACTTAAATAACAACAATTTAAGTAAAATTTGTTTATATTAATTTTTTTATTTCTCAACCAAAATATAAAAAAACAACAACAATTTAAATAAAATTTTTTTGTATTCATTTTTTTAATTTCTCAACCAAAATAAAAAAATTGAAAAAAAGTATTTAAAATAAAATTTAATTTTTAAAATAAAAATTAAGTATATGATTTTTTTATTAAATTATTATTATTATTCAAGAAAATAATTAAAATCTCCTAATTTTTAAAGTTTTAAAATAATAAATTAATTTCTTTAAAACAATTTTTTTAATTAATTTAATTAATATAAGTTTAAAATTAAAAAAAATTTTGAATAAAATAATTAATATCCGATAAGAAATAATAAAAACCTAACTAAAAGTAATCTATAAAATATAATTGATTAAAATATTAGTAAAATAAAGCAAAATACAAATTAATAATGAAAAAATTAAAATGAAAAAAAAAATAAGAAACATTTAAATAAAAGTAAACATAATTAAATTAATTTAACTCAATGCATTTAATTAACCCAATAAATGTGACTTCCAAAATTCAAAAATCAAACGAAAATCAGCAACTTTGGCCCGCACCGCGCTCATTGGGCCTCACAATAAGTAAAAATAATAAAGAAACGCGCGACTGTCGCAAAACTACAAACGCTGCTGTCGATGGACGGATGATGTGGATGATGAATGTCGAAGCGAATAAAGAATGCATGAATGAATGAGCGCTTCGCAAAGCACAGCCGAGCACACGCTGAAAGCGCGCTTGTGCGACGAAAAAGTTTTGAATTTAAATTGAAATCAAACAAACAAAAAACGCAATAAAATTTCAAGAGCTATAAAAATACAATGATTCTAACTATAAAAAATCAGCTACTGTTATGTAGCCAACATAAAAAACATATACAATCACACATGCATACACAAAGAACAGCAACAAAGCACAACTCGTAAATTGGCAAACTGAAATGGCAGCGCGCCTGCTAGGAGGGGAACAAGTCGAGCGCTCGCATTGACAATTGTTGTTTGTTGAATTGAGCGCAGCAAAGCCGCGTCGCTGACGCATGCAATAAATTGCAAATAATTGTGGCAACACGCTGTTGAAATTGCAAAGCTCGACAAAAACACTTTGAAACGAGCGAGCAACATTTAAAACTGGCAAAAAAATGACAACAAAAGCGATAACAATAAAAGCGAGCAATTGAAAGAGGCAATGCGTCCTATTGCGCCAGCAGTAGGCAATGCAAATATTCATACGTACATGCCACATACACAATTTATGCCTGTTGACTCACTTACCGCATGTTGTCGCACTGCACCGGGTGGCGGTGGCGCTGGCGGGGTCAGTTGACAGCCAGTCAGCCAGCCAGCTAGCAAAGCGTCCTACATGCCGACACTGAAGTACAGCAGCCGGTCAGCGCGCCGCTACTCGGGCAGTCGTCATCAACGAGCGCGCGGCCGCTTGCCAATTGTGCGCTGCGCGCGGCAAGCGCAGCAATTGTTGGCGGTCGTGGCTGAATTCAATTGATTTGACATCAATTAAAAGAGTGCAACATATCATGTTGTCGCGTTCCATTTTTTATTTGCAATGCATTTATTTGCATTTGCATTTATTTTTTATTCAGTACTATTTTCCGTCGTTGTGCCATTGTAGCGACTGATGTGTTGGTGCCATGCCGCATTGTTGCTAGTAAGATTTTCCCCAACATATCTAAATTTTTGTAGAAAAATCACCAAACTTGTAGCTGTTAAAATTCAAAGCAACAACTATTTCAAGCATCACGACGAGCGCCACACGGCATGAACACTTCGTAGACACCTGGTCATCTAAGTGCATGCCACACTTTGGGCACTTGGTAAATGCCAGAAAAATTGGCAACTTCACAAATCAACAATATATCAAACTCAGCTGGGCAATTAAGTGGTATTGTGTGTCTGTTTATGAGCGTGGACATCGAGAAGTTTTTGGGGTGTTTGTCTGGGGCAAAAATAATAGAGTGGACATAAAGAAGAGAGCAAGTTAAAGTTATTTTTATTTGGCGCTGAGAAGATCAACTAATTACATATTGAATTCTATGCATATTTTTAAAAGCTTCTATTTTATTTGTAAAAGCTTTCACGTCAAAATTCTAAATAATTTAACCAAATTCAAATTAAACAAGAAATGTCCCAGTTTTCGGTTCTTTTTATTGCTTAATTTTAGCAGAGCTTTCATCAAAATGTTAATGCATTTACACAATTTTAGAAGAGCTTTCATCAAAATTTTAATGAAAGCTTCCGAAAGCTCTGTTCGACTTTACACAAATAGGTATTAGCTTATGTTTAGGAGCTGAACATTTATAGCTTTTAACCTCTTTTACGAGAATATTTTGAGCTTTTGATTTTGTGAACTTTTTTAAAGCTTTTGAAACTAAATAAATTATATAAATTCAAATTAAACAATAAAAGCTGTAGTTTTCGGTGCTTTTTATTACACAATTATAGCAGAGCTTTAATGAAAACTTTAATAAAAGCTTCCAAAAGCTTTGTTCGAGTTTTCACAAGTATTAGCTTATGCTTAACATTTTTAGCCTTTAACCTTTCTAACGAGGATACTATGAGCTTTTGATTTTTTGAACTTTTTTTAAGCTGTTGAAAGTTCAAGACAACTTTTGAAAGCTCAGTCCGATTTTACATAAAAATTAGCTTATGTTTAGGAATATAAAATTAGTGGCTTTTCTCATTTATTAGCCGAATTCATAATTTTTTTTAAGCTGATGATGTGTGCTAGTTTCAGAACATTTGTAGCGCTCTGCATAAGGTTTAGATAAGTAAAGCCTTTATAATATAGATACAATTCGACATTAAATGTTTCTAAATTGCTAATATCCGGAAAGCGCGCTTCAATTTATAATACTATGAAATCTAAATCGAGCCCTTTTGTATGGACGTAAGTGGACTTCTAATGACTCAATAAGACTTTTTCTTCAACTACGGCGCACATTCAAATCAGAGCTTTTCTAGCAAGTTATATTCGTTAGTATTTGTGAATAAATTAACCAAAAATTGTTGATGAGTACGAAAATACTTTTAAATAACTAAATTTGTTCAATCACTGATTTATCTCCCCACACCTAGCCACCACTAAAACGAATAGTCTCAGTCGTACTCAATAAAATGTTATGATTTATGATGCATTTAAGAGACGTTTCTTTAAAGCGCGTTTATTTGCAATGCTCTCCACCACTCCCGTCTAGGATGCAACATAAAGTCGCTAAACAAATGCCAAGTCACCAATAATAAAAACCGTTAAAGTAGACAGCGTGATGCGATGGGGAAAAAGTGTGAAAAAGGTCTTAGACAAAACGCCCACAAAGCACCGCAGGCATGCGCTATACTCTTTCTGCACGCGCGCAGGCGCAGTTAGATTTAAAGCGTTGTAGCCGCAGGTGTTGCATGTCGCCGGCATGAGAGGTGGCAAACTCTTAGATGACTACAGGATATGATTTTCACGAAATGTGCCATTCGCATGTTTAAGTGTAATAAAAACATTAGAGATGCTGCGCCTGAGTACATTTATATGGACGCGAGTAGACGGTAGACAAATATGTTATGCTGTTCGTTTGCTTTGGCTGCCTTTGCTTTGCACTAATAAATAAATTTGAATTGTGAAAATATAGTTTGCTGTCATTTATTTGATAGTCATGGCACTAACAAACGGTCACAAAGCAATGCTTTTCTGGGTGCGCGCTTTTATGTGGACGACACGTTAAGGTCAACTGGGTACCGTTGCGCGCCTTGCGCTCAAGTTGCACTTATTTGTTATAGTTCAACTTTTTTCGTGCATATTTTATTGCAATTAAAGCGGTGTTAACATGATTTTATATGCCACTATTTTTGTACGCCATTAATATGCGGTATATACATGAAAGGCGGACTTAAGTGTTACTTAGACAACTTTATTGGCTGTGTTCGATTCGCCAAGCGTTGGAGAGTAGAGAATCGAACAAGTAGCGCAAGTAGTTCAAACAAACAGTTACACTTCCCTAGTTGATGGCTATATACTAATATATCTACTTATAAATGAGTAATTTAAGAGGTATCGGAAGAAAGCACGTGGAAATTTTTGAAGAACACTGCTAACTGAACACATGCTGAGAATCACTTTGAGGGCGCTGAGGAAGCTGGGAGTTCGTAGCTGGTTTAAGGTCTGACTTTTAGAAAATATGAATAAATAAGTCCTAGTTTTGCAATTACGAAATTCCACAAACAAATTATGTATTTCCGAAATTCGGTAACATTTTCGAATATTCGAACTTCGACAAACAAATTCTGAATTTTTGTAAAAACATTTTCGTATTTTCGAAATTCGACACTATATTTTTGTATTTGTGAAATTCGATAAATAAATTATGTATTTTCGAAATTCGACAAACAAATTCTGTACTTTCTAAATTCACACAACATTTTCATATTTTCGAAATGCGACAAAAATTTTTTTATTTTCGAAATTCGACAAAAAAATCTTAACTTTCGAAATTCGATACAAAATTTTCATATTTTCGGAATTCGACAAACAAATTTTGTATTTTCGAAATTCGACAAACAAATTTTATATTTTTGAAATTCGACTAACATATTTTATACTTTCGAAATTGTACATAAAAATCTGTGTTTTCGAAATCCGACAAACAAATACTGTTTTTTCGAATGTCGACACAACATTTTCGTAGTTTCAAAATTCGACAAACAAACTCTGTACTTTCGAAATTTGACAAACAAATTCTGTTTTTTGGAAATTTCACAATTTTCGTATTTTCGAAAATCGATAAACAAATTTTGTATTTTCGAAATTCGACAAAAAAAAATCTTTGTTTTCGAAATTCTCCGAAAAATCTCTCAATCAATGATTATCCTGTCACTACAAATCTAACTAATAACTAATATATAATAAAATCATTTCTTTTTTCCGCTCAATTTCCACAAACTATTTATTTCACCACACAATCCGAGCACGCCACAACCTGGTTGCCGCGTTAAATTTATAAGCAGGTGTAATTAAATCTTTTACACATACGATTTTCCGCCAAATTAACATGCGCGCATTGCGTTAAAGTGTTCGCAAAGTGACATAAAGTTAGGAGAAAAAAAATTAAAATAAAAATAGTCTTAATTTCGCTTTATGGAGGTGTAGAGCGGCTAAAACGAATGAGTATTGCAAGCTGGTAATTCACCTGTCACACATGCCTGCACGCGGCAAGCTCATGTGGATAGGTGGCTCAAATTAAATCGCCTGCTAGCTATACATGTATGAATGTATGTAGATACGAATATGTGATTAAAATAAGTGGCGTGAGGTGAGGTGAGGCGCGGCAATACTACAAATGCTTAGCGACGAGCGATATGGCATGCTTGGTTGGCCGCGCACAGCTGATTTGTGCAGATCGCTTACAAGCAGACATTTTACGCGCTCATAGCTTACATGAAAACTCAAAGAAGCAGTTAAAAAAGCATGTGTTAACATAATGAGTGGCACAAAATTGAAAATGAAACTAAAATTGTGTGTTATGAAAAAATTGTTGGAAAAAAATCATTAAAAATCCATAAAGAGCAAATCCGTTTACACGCTCTACCGGTGAAGCTGAACACACAGTGGCTGCGATGGGCTGCGCTGAGTGTGCGCTATGCGCATGCGCGCCAATGAATTTGTATTTTTTCTGTAATAAACCTTGCTATATACTATATACTTTTTTCCCACGGGGCGTAGCTATATATGCATTTATATATTTGTAGCGTATTAAATATACCAAATTTAGTGTTACAAATTAGTACGACACTAATTAGTTATTAAAAATTTAGTAGCAATATTGGCGTTAATAAGGAAAATTTCATTTTAATTAACTAATTTAATTTAACTATTTCGAACACATCCACATGTGATTAATAGCTTTCGGCACAAATCTTACTTAGCAAAAGCAGAAATGTCTTGTGAGAATTGTAAAAGAAATTTAAATTGGAGCGCGCATGCGAAATTGACGTTCGAGCACGCAACGCTAATGCATTACTTTTTTATTTACTAAATGTCGTGTATATATATATATTCTTATACGTTTATATATTTTACAAAAAGTTAAAAGTGGACGCCAGCCAGGCGCACGCGCAATCTGTCATTGCTTGGCTGACAACACTTTGACATTTTGCTTTGAGCACGTTCTCTATTGCTGCTGGAGTATCAGGTCTTTCTTAATTATTTTATTGTGTTTTTTTTTCTCTTTTTGCGAAATTCAGTCGCGTTCGTGTGTATAGAAATCAAATTTAAATTTCAAAGTCTTTTCGAAACCAAACTCCTAGCAACCTCCTTTGTTCAACCATCTATACCATACCTGTTATTTATAAAATATTTTATCATCTTAGATGTAACCTAAATAAAGTTTGCAATTGCTGTAATTTTTCTAGCTTTTATCGTAACAGGTGCACATTTGAAAAAATCGAACGAGAAAAAATCGAGAGCTGTGATCGAAATATCGCGATCGGTTAACGATCAAAAAACCAATTATACTTTTATTTAGTGATTTTAGCATTTTTCGTGGAAGATACTTGCTTTGAAAGAGGAGTAAGATATATGTAAATATAAAGCCGAATAAAATTCTGTGATCACCTGAGGATCAGTAAGTCTTTTCCATAGAAATATCACTGGAATAATAATAAAATTATGCGGATGATCTTCAGGTGATCGCAGAGCTTTATGCGGTGATTTTTACACACCAAATGAAGACGGACAGTAACACATTCTTTAAGATGCCTGCGCTTGACTCGAATTTTAACAGAATCTGTGACCTCACTATCGATACCTCCTCCAGTGTATCATACCCAGATGCTTCCAGCGTAGTCTTACTAATGCGGGACAAAAGCAGAAGAGAAGCTCCACTGTTTTTCTGGTGCTTTGCTCCAGATATTTCCTACAGTCTTCTCGATCCGTGTGCCCACTCTGCAGGCGTGTATTACCACCAAACAGAGACCAGTTAGTATACCGTTTTGCACATGATACTTGCAGTTTTGCATCCAGGTATCTCATTCCATTAGACTTTGATTTTCTTTACCATTTTTCTATGGAAATCGTCGTATAGGCAATGCATGGGTTTCATGGGTTTGGAGAATGTATTTAATTATGAAAGAAAATATATGAAACCAGAGAGGAAAACGTTTCACAAGCAGCTAAAAGGTAGCTTAAAAGTTCAATTTTCATACCTAGTGTGATTAGAAGACTTAAGTTCTTTGATTGTTCAACAGAGTCGGGTCTACCACATATGTATAACTGAATCTGGCTTACACTAAATACAGTCCGCGCATTTGGGGACTCTTTTTGGAAACATAATACTTAAATCCATTTCACTTCATCGAGAATACCAGATATGAAATGAGCGTTGAATTCAGTGTTCAGAAAATTCTGTAGTGAAATAATTAAGATGAAAACGATAATTTTTATAGTCTAAAAATAACTTGGTCTTACTATAGTATGTTGAACGAATATTTTGAAGGTTTAGGTAGGTATAGATTCTATAGATACTTAAGCTGACAGTTTCTTACTCCAGGCTGAGATACTTTCCTCCAACGACCAACTTTTCAGCTGGCTCAGCTTACAAATTTTTCAGCGCCAAACCTAGCTTTTACCAACACCTTAAAGTGTTAAAAAGCATTGTCTTCTATTAGCGATTGCTTTCTAATTTGCGATGACTCAAAGTTTCCCATATCAAAGCATGGAAAGTTTCAACAGTAATTTCTGTAGTCTCTGGTGACACTTGCCACAAAGTGCTCATCAAAATTCTGAGACCACAAACATTCTAAAATTAGACACGCTCGTTACTAGCAGTAGTACATACATACACACAATACATTTGTATAAGTAATTTCAAAAAAAGCTTATCATTTACAAAGCCGCATGCTGCATTTCAACAAATGAATGAATGAACTGAATAAATAAGCACGCGCGATAATAACAAAACGAAATGGAAGTAAATCATAAACACTGAAACAATATAAGCCAACAACAAAATTATTAAAGACTTTCAATCACGGTCAACATTTTCTCACGGTCCACGCCACAAAAGTCAACCAAAAACACAAAAACAAAAAAGTTTATACGAAACAGTGGAAAATAAAACTGGATTTGTAAAGTGATAAAAACAAAACGTACAACAAAATTAAAAGCAACAACAACAGTAGTGACAGAAAGTGAGAAACCGAAATAATGAAATGAAACAAAAGGCAACAAATATTGTATGTAAGTGTGTATGTTTGTGTATGTGTATGTAATAAAACAAAAGGGGTGTACGTATGGATTGTGGCGAGCGGGTGCGGCAAGTTGGCGGGCGAAATAATTTGTAAACACGGCACAAAAACACGGGCCCAATTACGCAAAAACTACAAAGGTAACAAAAACCAAAAACAAATACTCAAAAAAGTGAACGAAAAATGAAGAATGCATGCAGTGGATGAGTTGGCCGAAAGAAAGCGATGGCAAAGTGGGAAATGCGAGGTATATACTAGCTTCCCGAAAAATTTTTGAGTTCGGACGTTCGAATTAAAGACCACCCTTCGATAATATTTAAACAATTTTTAAAGTTATTATTTTTTAATCAGAAATACATACATACATACCTACATATGTACATATGTATGTAAATAAACTGCGAAGTACTTGGAAGCGTTAGCAAGTGATAATGGCATTTATCGCTTTTAGTGGCTTGAGCAAGACCCATATCTCTTAATTTTGGTGTACGGTTTTATCGCGACCACAATGAAACTAGATAGCCAGTCTGACGCGTATTTTTTTTTATCAGCGTTGCCACTGTATGCAGTTAAGAGAGGCTTGGTTAGACTGTACATTTTTAGTTATTAATTTTCCATAAATCAAAAGTGTAATGAGTACGTATAAGACAAAAAAAATATTTTTTTGTTGCGTAGTTGCCACCTTATTAAAAAATTAATTAATTCGGAATGATAGTGAAACAAAATGTAAAAGTTTTATATGACCAATTAAAAAACTGGATAGCATTGCTGAAAAAGTTGCCATATGCCCGCATATTAGATTTTTTATACAAGTGCAGTTGCCACCTTGCTTTAATAACAACAAATTAGTATTTTTGGTTGTTTTGATACAAATCTTTTTCAAATTAAAATTCTAAATCTTTTAAATTAAAAAATTATTTCAAATCAAAAATTTAATTTTTTTAAAACTAAAAATATAATTTTTGTTGGAACATTTATTAATTAAAAGAATATTTAAAATCAAAAATCTAAATTTTAAAAACTCAAATTATATCTTTTCATACAACACTTTTTAACTTAAGATTTTTGTATTCATTTAAAAAATTAAATTTTTTAAATTTAAAATATAGTTTTCGAACCAAAATGTTTTGAATGAAAAATTTTAAAAAATTGAAAATTTAAATTTTAAAAATCAAAATTTTTAATTTAACTTTTTATTAAAAAAAATTTTGTATGAAAAATTTAAATTTCAAAAGCTAAAATTTTTAAATTTAAACAAATATAAAATTTTAATTAAAAAAGAAGTTTTAATTAAAAACTGATACAAATTAATTAAAAATTTATATTTGTTTAAATTTAAAAATTTTAGTTTTGAAATTTAAAATTTTAATTTTCATACAAAAAAATTTTAATGATTTTTTTTTTAATTTTTAAAATTTAGATTTTCAATTTTTAAAAATTATAACTTATATTATGAATTTTCATACAAAATTTTTTAATAAAAACTTTTTAAATTAAAAATTTAAATTTTAAATTTCAAATATAATTTTAGATTAAAAATTTTTGTTCCAAAATTAAAAAAATAAATAAAAAAAATTTAAATTATAAATCTAAATGTTTAAAATTTAAAAAACAGTTTTTGATACACAATTTTTTAACTAAAAAATTCGCATGTTTCCTTGACACTGAATTGCAAATATATGTATGTATTTCAAATTATTGTTATTATAAATGATTTTTAAGAAATTATCTACAATCAAATACGCTAAGTAAAATAACTGGGTATAAATTTTCCACACCACACTGCAACTCTTATCCACACTATCACTGCAACTCTTATCAATTCACTGTACCCATATTCCACATACTCCGTATTCTGACGAATTATCACCATCTGCAGTGAATGCGTCGTGTGTTGACGACATGAAATGGGTGAAGTGCATTATAATAATACTATGTGACAACAAAACCACAAGAAAAACAAAACAACAAAAAACATCTGCGCAGATTTATAACCCGAGAACCACCCCCTCGAAGCGCGCGATCATCGCGGCTAAAATTGCCGCAGCACCAACCTCAACGCTTCATTCAAGGGAACAACAATGTGAATGAAAGCGCTGAAAAGCCACAAGTGTCCAGTGCCATATACATACAGACATATTTATTTTTTTACAAATGTAAATAGTTTATTTAGAAAAAACACTTTTCCCACCCAGGCGACACGCGTACTGCGAAATAAAACTATTTAAAAAAAATAATAATAATAAACGATGACTGTGAAGATGCAGAAGCGCGCTTAAAAACACAAGTGTAAATACATATATGTATGTATATGTATGTATGTGTGATTATACGCTTTGTGCTCATTTCTTCGTTATTATTTTGTTGTGGTCGCTTTTGTTTAGCTAGAATTTTTTTTTTATTTTTCTAATCTGTTGCATTGTTGTGGTGGCAGGCAGCATTGCTGCTGGAGTGTGCCGGCGCGCCGGTTGGTTTGGTGAGCAGCAGCAACATGTGCATTTTTTCGAACAATTGAAAATAAAACTTCTTCAAAAAACAACAACAAAGTAGCTACTATCAGCAATATTGTTATTGTGGTTGGTCCTTTATTGATTGCCAAGCATGTGAAAAGTGTGGGAACGAAATTTCTATCAGTGCAAAGGAAGTACTCGGTTGGTGCGCCGTAGCAGCCATGTGTTGAGTAAGCGGAACTGTTTGACAAATAGCGATTATTGTGCTTTAAAGTAGAGATAATAGTGCTGTCAAATTATGAGCTGAGTTGAAAAAATAAGTATTTAATTGGACACATGCACCTATGCAAGTGAGGATCGGTATCTATTGTTCATAGTGAAAGGTCTTGAGAACTGAAGAAAGGCATCGATGATAGGGTGATAGTTCTTGAGGATTCAAGAACGCATGATGACTATGATATAACGAATCAATAATATAACAGCTAAACGTTCTTATGCAGATTTTAAGTTCTTAGCGATTAAATTTTTCAATTAATTTTGAATAATAGTCTATACGACCTTAGTTCCTTTGAGATTCAATGTTATTGAACTTCCAAACTTTTCAGATTTCAACTCTCTCTATTTGTTTCCTGTTTTTGTGCTGGATATTTTTGCAACATTTTTACATTACTGGTTTAAAAAGTTTAATGCTAAAAATGCAAACGTATGAAATCTATGCAGATCAATGCAAATCGCCTAAATTTATGCTAAGAAAAGAGCAAACAATTTGAGAAGCAATTTGTACTTTGAAGAATAAATAACCGTCTCTTCAATTGTAGGTATAGCTGTCTTCGATTTGCCAAACTGTGGAGAGTGGCGAATAGAAGAAACAACTATATAAAACACTTAAAAAAAGTGATACTTTGTCTGAAGATGTTTTCATCGAAAATAAGCTTTTTTTATATTACGTCAATTGGACCAGTTTTGGGCCTTTGCGATGTCAGATGGAGTTCAGTTGCTAGGTCCAAGCGGAGTAGTCATCCTTTAGGAAGCTAGCGCTTCACACGAATTTTACGTCAATATAAAGAGAAGAAATAAATATTTCAATTTAAAAAACAAAAAATACAGTGTGCTTGGGATTTAAAAAGGTAAGTTTCCACCAATTTTCATGACAGAAAAAAAATTCTAAGATGAAAATAAAAAACCTCAAAACTTGGTAATTTAATTTTTTTGATAAATTTTGAGGTTATGGGAAAAAATCAATATATGGAAGTGATAGACCTTTTTATTACCTAACACATTGCCATATAACTTTTTTCTATAAAACTCGAAGTTTTGCAGAAAATCGATATAAAACATTTTATACCCTTAAAAATTCAATCTAACTTTTCCCGACCTCTCCTAGCCTTTTCTCGATCTCAGAAAGCCTATCAACTATTTGGTCTAATATATACCTTCGAGTTTGTAGACTTGAATACTCTTGATTTTAAATTGAATGGAGTTGAATTTGTAATCCTTGATTTTCCTTTCTTAATACACTTGTTGATATGACAATAGAGCGATCAGCGAATTGGCGAATCAAAGACGGTCAATGTACTTCTTTGTAGCACAAACTTTCAGAAAGAGCTTAAGTGTTAAGAGTATAGTTTCAGACTAACAGGAAGATCTTATAAAAGTCTTGGTTTTTGAATATTCATATGAAATTATGCTTTTCAACATCTGAATAATCGGTGTGGGACTGTTAACATGAATTTAAGTGAGGATTGAGATGTAGTCCTAACATATGGAATATTGTTATATTCAGCTCTTTCGATAGCAAGATTGCTATCGACCAACGATAAAAAATTTCATTAAAGCATGCATGTAAATAGCTTTTAAAGTTGAGGCCATTGACTCCGAATTTCGGTAGTAACTTTTAATAATTTCGACTCGTTGTTGGATCGTACATCTTTCGATGATGAAATGGCAAACCTTACGGAAGAAAAATGTCAAAGGAGCGGGAAATATATGTATATCATGGTTTGCTGTCTCTCTTGGTCTATTGTATAGCGTCCCTATTGAAAAACCCGTTATTAAATTCAGCTAAAACAATACCTTGCAAAAGGTTTGTTTTTACATGACATGTCACGCCAACCTTTATACATATTTATACATACATACTTATGTAAGTACATACACATGTGGGCCTAGAACAACACAACCAACTCGAAACTTTAACGCACAATGGAAGGAAGGACATTTGATTTATCGAAAATATCACTTAAATGAACCCAAACGCTGTAGTTGTAATTAAGATTTGCTAATGGCTATTAAGGTGGTAATGGAAACTACCCTTCAAGCGATACAAAAAATTATATAATATGTAGATATGTATATGCCCGAACACATGCGATTACCTCAGCTGGTGCCGGATGAGTAGCTAATGCGCTTGCCTGGGGACATGTAATTCAAACGCACTTGAAAACTACACTAAACCAATTTGAATAACAATGTAAAAAAACAATAACAACAAGAAGGGAAGCATTAAAAGGCGCGTAAATATGTAAATTAATGAATATTCATATGAGGCGCAAGTATGTAGGTGTTAGTGCCACATATGCGCGCAGGACGCGCCAAAAGGAAGAAGATTCGTGGGAAACGCTTGATTTGCGTTAATAAAAAATGAAAAGAAATCATAAAAAAGTGAACGCCCGCACGAATGTGAAATGTCAGAGGCACAGCTATGGAGGATATAACAAAACACAAAAATAACGTAGTAGAAAAAACCGCAAAATAAACAAATTTAATCATAGCAGCCTGACAGGCACTTCAGCTCAAGCGCGCACACATAAGGGTTAAAGCAGCAACAAAAAGGTGGTTGAATTGAATGTATTGTTAGTAAATCACTTGGAAAAAGGAAAAAGGGCCTGCAACAACAACAGCAAAAAATTAAGCATAGACAACACTCAAGTGCGTGCTTCCGCTACGCTCACCACAGCAACAAGAATACAATAAAAATAGCAATAAAAATCGAAAACTGCCAGCACTTAAGCAATCAGCGCAAAGTTTTTGATTACTTTGCATTTGCGCCTGCGCAAAAACGTCAACATAAAATGCAACACTTTCACCCACCGCGCCGCGCCGCGCTACCCAGCTAACGCTACAACAAAAACAATGCGGTTGAGCGAACGTAGTTGCAGACACAAGTGGTTGTTGTTGCTGGTTGGCTGTGTAATTGCGACAATTGTTACTGCACAGCGCAAGTAAGGCGGCGTGTGTATGTGCGCCGACGCGCCGTTATTTTAAACGAGGGGTGAACGCGTATGGGACACGACGCTTATGTTGCAGCAACATATGCATACACATATATGTGTGTGTGTGTGGTACCGTAAGTGCGCTGAGTGCTTTACTTTATGCAATCGCAGTGGCGGTTAAAAAATTGCAACGCCATGTCAATAAACTTTAATGGGCCGGCAGTCGACTTTACGAGCGTACACAGGCGAGTATGCAAACAAGAATGGGTATCTTAGTAGCTGCATATGCCGTTAGCAGCCAGCCAGCCAGCTGGCCTGTGCAGGCGACAAAGAATTGCGAGCGCGTTTTTTTCGCAGCCGATTTTATTTCTGCATTTCGCGCAATCAAACATTATAAATAAAACAGTTTAAAAGCCATAAATATCCGTTCGAAATAACGCAAGCAAAAACACTAACAACAGCTGCGGCTGCAACCCACCGCAGCCCCACCACCAGGCGCGGCAGCAACGTTTTGACATTTTCTCCACCATTTAAGCCAATCGCACATGCACAATAATAAAAGCGCTGCGTCTATTAAAAACGAATGCAAATATTGCCAGTTTCATGTTGTCGTTGTCGTTGTTTTGCCTTTCCACACTTCTGCGATTATCGAACGCCTTTTCTTTTGGGTCGTTGCTGACGCGCGCTGCGGTCTCGCCAAGCGCCGATAGACTTGTACAGCACGCTGTATGCTTGCCAATCGCACATGCACAATAATAAAAGCGCTGCGTCTATTAAAAACGAATGCAAATATTGCCAGTTTCATGTTGTCGTTGTCGTTGTTTTGCCTTTCCACACTTCTGCGATTATCGAACGCCTTTTCTTTTGGGTCGTTGCTGACGCGCGCTGCGGTCTCGCCAAGCGCCGATAGACTTGTACAGCACGCTGTATGCTTGCTCCATAAAAACTAAGTTGCAATTAACGAGGCGACGCTACGCGACGCGGCGCGACGGACATACGACGACGACGCGCGCAATAAACTCGTAATTGCTGTGAATTGCTGTTTCGTTTGTTGTAGAATGCCCGGCAGTTTTAATTTTTTATTGCGCCGACACGACCACTTGCCATTTGTCAATCAACGAAAATTATTTCAGAGTAATGATTGTGTTGCAAAAATCTAATGTGCCACTAGCGACGAATGTGTGGCATGCTGGTGCGGAAAATGTGTGAAAAGCTCGAGGTATTCAAATGAAGACAGCGTGAGCTAAGCTGAGAGGTTGACGCAAAAATATTTGGGTTATAGGCAATTTCGTTGCATTAAAAGTGCATATATTTTTCACAAACGATTCATTAATTTTTGATTAATTTTTCCTCTTTGCGCTATGTTGCGCTAAAAGTTTCGTTAGAGTCGTAATTTGTGGAGAGCGAAAGTATGGGAGCACTTAGTAAGGAATAATATTTCCTAGTATTTACAAGCTTCTGGTGCTGAATACTTAACAATATGTGTATTTTAAAGCTAAACATATAAAATCAATTAAAAAAAATGTCTTACAAAATATTACAGAGCTTTTTGAGCATTCGCGCTAGCTTCAATTACTTATTAAGTAACGCAAGCGGTAACCACTTGAGCTTATTATATAAATTAACATTAAAATGTATATAAAATAGGATAAATTTGTCTTTAAAGAGCTTTTAGTGAAAGCTCAATAGAACCTGCAATATAAAAGCTGTTTAGAGAACTGTTTTTTAGAATATCAAAAGAGCTTTTTTTTAAATGAACATTAAATTGTATATAAAATAAATTAAATGTGTCTCTAAAATGTTTTTTGTAAAAGCTCAATAGCATCTGTTATATAAAATCTGCTTAGGAAGCTTCTTTTTTAGAAAATATTCTCAGAAAAACATCAATAATTGGTTTTTAAGGAGGTTTTTATGAAAGCTTTAGAAAACCTGTGATTTACAAATTGCTTAGAAATCAATCCATCCTTTCCATAAAATTCTAAGAAAAATAAGATTAAAGTTTTTAATAAAGCTTCATAAAACGCGCGGCTGGAAAGTAGCTCAATAAGCTTTTTTTGTGTAAAATTGTTAGAAAAATAATATTAATTCTTTTTTAAAGAGTTATTAATGAAAGTTTCATAAAAGCTATGATTTATATCGGCTTAGGGAAGCTCCTTATTCTATAAAAATGCAAAAAATATGAAAAATTTATGTCTATAAAGCTTTTTATGAAAGCTTCATAAAATCTGTGATTCTCCTTACAAAACTTTGTTTACTTAAACTTATGAGAAATTAAAGCTTCATAAAACATGTAACCTAAAAGCTGCTACTTTTTTTACGAAAGCTTCATAAGATCTGTGACTTAGAAATAGTTTAGAAAACATGCTTTACCTAAGAAATGAAAACTTCATAATTGTTAGCGAAATAATCATTCCTTTTTAAACAGCTTTTTGTGAAAGCTTCTTAAAATCTATGATTTACAGCGGCTTAGGGAAGCTCCCTTTTCTATGAAAATGTAAGAAAGATATCAATAATTTATATCTATAAAGCTTTTCATGAAAGGTTTACAAAGCTTCTGTGATTTAAAGGTTCCCTAGGAAGCTTTCTTTACATTAACTCGTAAGAAATATATAAATTAATTCTGTTTTGAGAGCTTTCCATGAAAGCTTGCAACAATTTGTGGTATAAAAGCTAAATTTTTCTGGTTAGTAATCTTCTTTTGGATTTTGATTTTTATTTTTTTTATATTTTAAGATATTTGTTATCGTGATTAGTTTCTGGATATCTTATTTAAACGGATACCCCACTAATTATTTTATTTTATTCCAACGTCTATAAAATTACAGATTCAAATCGCAGACAAACACAAGGATATTGCTACCCTCCTTGGACTGCAGCTTCACGTGCCAGAAAAGACGGCTGATAACGTCTTAAAATTCCTCTACTTTATGCCAATTTCATTTTCAGCGTCAGGAGAATTGCTTGCATTACTACAAATAAGTAAGTATTTGGTATTTTCGCTTATCTCGGCATGTAAGACAGTATCATTGGCGGCATCTGTAGCAGCCACAAAGTAGTGGCAACAAATGTGGAGAGAGAGAGAGCTTAGAAATCAGATTACGAAGCGGTGTTGCCAATGAAATGAAATTGCAGTACCGAAAGCTTGACCGCCAATAAAAAATGAAGATAATACTACCAAGATAACATAACAAATAATTCTAAAGAAAACTATATTTAAATAAACAATGATATAAAAATTTTTTGCAAACAAGCTGGCAACACTGCATAAATTACAAAGCGATATTCCGTAACTTCATTATACCATACCAAAGCGTTGGTCACTGCATGCACACACACATATAAAAAACGCACACGCCGCAAGCGAGACACCGCGCCAACAATAGTAATAGCAACAAGCAATGATATTTTGCCCGCAACCAACGCATATCGCTTCAGCCTCCTCACCTGCACAACTTCAACTTCAATTCCAACTTTGAATCTGATCTTGATATACTCAAATGCCAATTGCATGCAACGCGCTAACTGACAGTAAGTTAACTTGAAAATGCAACGCCTCGGCGCAAAGCTCTTCCGACACGGGCAGGCATGCGTACATTAATGCATGTATGTACATATGTATGTGTGTATGTAAGTGCGTGTTTGTTTGTGTGTGCATATTGGGTTTTATTGTTATTATCGATTGTTCCATCGATTGAGTTTTGCATCTCAGCGACGTTGCCGTCGCCAGCCGCAGCTTGCCAATGCTGCCACATTTGATCTCCTCCGCTGTGTTGCACATTGAATTTTAAATTTAAGCAGTCACTCTTTAGCGACTGCCACAAGTTGTTAATTTTCTTGCCACTTCTTGTTAGGCCTACACAAAAGCACTCACTCACACACATACAAATGCACAGATGCGCTTACAATAAATTCAGCCTCTTCCTCCTTCTCGCACTTTGGTGGGTAAAATTGCGGCATGTTCTGTTATTGTTGTTGTTGTTGCTGTGCATTTTGTTTTGCTTGGTGACACTGAATATAGACATCTCGTTGTTGCATTTAATGATTTCTTCAAATATGTGTGGGTATATGCAACTCCACCGACCCTTCACGTCCACCCGTGTATCTTCAATTCCACCTCTGCTACGTTGCAGCTGAGACTTGTCTTCTGCTTTGGCTACGCCTCTATCTCTCTTGTACTTTTCTGACTATTCTAAGTTTGCGGCGCGTATCTGCATCATTTACTTCAACGTCGAGTAAACTAATCATTTTTTATTGCATGTTATGCTTTGCTAATGCCATGTTCCCCTATCTTATGCTTGTTTTTGTAATGAGTGGCAACGTAATTGTTGTTGTTTTACTGTTGCATTGGCATTTGCTTGTCGTTAAGATGCCAGAGTGACTTTGATTTTCTGTTGTACGATCACAGTGTTGTTATGGGCTTTTTATTGCATTTTCTTCGATGCTTAGCTCATCACCTCCAGCCGAAGCAGGAAAGAGATGCTTAAATTCCAAACGCCTGAAGGCTTGCGCTTAACTTGTAGTTCGATTCGATCTTAATTTGGTGTCAAATACCGTGAAGCGAATTCGATTTGAAAGAGACTAAGGAAAAATTTTCATACTGAAAAGGGTAGCACAAAAGCTTTTAAGATCCAAAAGCTTTCAAGATCAAAGTGGGTATTGAACTAATGCAATTGTATGAATGATTTCTAACAAAGCTTGGAAATATATACATATATGCAAGTTTTTGAAGGTGGTTTATGAAGAATTTACATATTAAAAGGTGTAATACAAAAGCTTATATGCTTTCTAACGAAGCTTATTACTTGAAAGAATACGAAATAATCATGTAAATACAAAGGGTACTTAAAATATCAGCTGAGTTTAGTTAAGGTTAAAACGGTTTAAAAAGCTTTGGCTTTAAAAAGCTCTCTGAACATAATCGTATATAATTAGCTTATAACTTGAAAGAATACGAAACATTCATGCTAATAAAATGGTACTTAAAAATGTAGATGAATATCGTAAAGGTGAAAACGGTTTGAAAAGTTTCGGTTTTATAAAGCTCTTTGAACATAAGTTAGAAAATACTAAAATAATCTTGTAGATTAATTTGTCTTTTTTTACAAAAAATGTAAACGTAATTCACAAACATAAAATCATGACGAGCGGTTTTGAAGGATGTATCTTAAACCTGTTGAATTGAAATTTTAGGTAAATTGTTGCAGCTCTTTTAATATTTAAATGAAAAATGAATACATGATATATAAACAGCTTTTCGATAGCAAAAAGCCCCAGGAATTGTTTAATAATAATTTACTATTCATTTAAAAAAATTAAAATTGCACTGTTCTTTTTATAACTGTTCTAATATATTTCTGTAGATACATGCTCTCAGAAGCTTTGGAATTTAAAAAGCTTTTTAGGCCAGTGAGGCCAGTGTAATAAATAAAAGAACACCTTTAAGCTGAAAAGGCTTTCCGCATATAGCTATATTTAATAGAAATATAATCTTTACGCTTATGCTTAAGCAAATAATTTAATAACCTAACACAATAATAACAATCGAAAACTTTCAAACGAATTTTCCGAAAGCTATTAAATTGGATTTTGTTGTAAGGAAAGGCATTTTTTAGAGAGCTTTCAAAATGCATTTACAACTTAAAAAAATTCTAAAAGCTTTTGTGAGCTTTCAAAACTTAGAAAAGGTGTTGAAAGTTTTTGTGAGCTTTCACAACTTAAAGAGAGTGTCAAAAGCTTTTGTGAGCTTTCACAACTTAAAAAAAGTGTCAAAAGCTTTTGTGAGCTTTCACAACTTAGAAAAAGTGTGGAAAGCTTTTGTGGGCATTCATGCTGTAAATGCTTCTTGTTTGAAATACATATGTGTAAGCATATAACTCAATACAATTTATATATGAGGACTAAAAGTCTGAACAACTTCCGGGTTATACAATAATATTCCCAGACAAGACGAAAAATATCTTGTTATATTTCTTGCCACTGTCGTTAGAATATCTGTAGTAGTCTTCCGCCCAATCGCATAGTCTTTGAGCCGCCAATCGACATGCTGCGCCGTATTTGTATCGATCGCGTGCAACTAATATGCCATGTTGTATGCAACTATGCCGACACAAGCAAGACGCATGCCCTCACACACAAGCACACGAGGGAAGTACACAAATCTAAACAAAGTATCTACAACTTATAACGACAATCAGCTGTACTGTGCACAAGTCGTAGAAACAAACAATAAAAGAGAAAAGCTGGCTTTAATGGCATGCATGTATGTGCGTTTGTGTGTGTGTGACTATAAACGCTGTTAGTGCATGCGATCGATCGGTCGACGGGTTGTCAGCCTTTAGAAAATGTTAGAATTGTGGCTATGAAATTGGTAAGCAAAAAGATGGAAAAAAATATTGAAACATAAACACGAATAGCTCTTGCAACAACAACACACAACAGCGTGCGCGCCGCATCAACAGAGCAACACAACAACCTTAAGAACACATACCAGCAATAACAACATGCAATCATTAATAACGTTACCGTGGAGTGCAGCGGCTGTGTGTAAGACTTGCAACGTTAGCTTTTAGCTGCGCAGACTCAGTCTGAGCCGCAGTCGCAATCGCAGCTTGAACATCAGCATTCAAGTCACAGTCCATCTATCTGTACGCCTGTCGCTCGTACTGATCTACGCGCTGCGTATGCGCGAGCGATCGCGACTGATATGGCCAGTTCACAGCTCAAAGCGACACAACAAAATCACATATGTATGTATATATGTGTGTATGTTTGTGGCATTATACCGCACACCTGCCTCTCCGCGCCACATCATACAAATCAGTCAGCAAGCGAAGAGGCCGGCGCGTCTTCTTCATTTTTATTTTGCTTTTATTTCATTTATTTTTGTTCATTTTCATTGCTTCGTTTGTGCATTTCGATCATTTTCTTTCAATATCAATTCTACACGCTATGTTGATGTTCCAGGTTGCTTCTTCTTGTGCTTCTTCCTCTTCCGCTGTAGCAGGCAGTTTGTAGCCGCGCTTGCTGCTGTTGCTGACAGCAATCTTAGAAATCTATGAACTGCTGGCTGTGGACTGCTGTCTTCTGTCGGTTTGACTCAGAGCGCGCCACTTCTATTAGGCCCAACAAGACGGCAGCAGCAGCAGGTAAAGTGCGTAGAGTGGCGTATGTGTGGCTGTGGCGCGGTTGAATAGTCAGCGCGTACGGTGCCCGACCGGTTTAAGGCTATAGACAAGCGCACAGCTAACCAGTTGCAGGTTTCTGCTTTTATTGCTTCTCATGCCCCTGCTAACCCGTTGTTGCTGCGTCATACTGCTATGCGCGGCGGCCGCATTCGACGCACCGTTGTCTCACCAAGCAATCTGTCATCTTTACGTGTGTGATACTCCGTTTTGAGTCATCATTACGGTCAAAGGCAGTGCTGAGTTGGTTAGAATGTTTGCGGCAAAGCCAAGCGAGTGGGCTAGTTGCTTAAGTGTAAGTGCTGAAATATCGACAGCTTCAATTACGGACTTTCTTCAGGCACATACCACAGTGTAACTGTGTGCGTGTATATATGTATGTTGTTTTGCTTGTTGTAGGTTTTGTTGTTTGTGGCTGCCGCTTCAAAGCGCTATATATGTTTTTTAATCGCCACATCAAACATTTGATGGCTGCAGCACGAACGTATGCTTGAAGCAATGAAGGAACGCGCGCGCGTACGATTGGACGATGGCTCGATAAAAGCAGAAGATTAAAGCGCTCAACATCTTCTCTTTTTTATATATAAGCTCAGCTTTGTGGTTTGTCATTCGGCCGCGCATATTGCCATCGTTTCATTTCATTAGATTTGAACTCTTTCCTGCCTTCAATGCGTCAGCTACAGCCAGCCAAGCCGCGTTTAATTGAAAATTGAATCAGCAGAAAAGAAGAATCGCGCTAAAGAATCTCACATGTCGGCTGTGTTTCGTCTTAATTACTAATTCTCATTTTGTTAATTAATTTTATACGTGATAACAACAAATCAAATAGCCTTATGGCCGACACTCAAACTCAGTCAGCGCGGGTTCCCATGCGCACGCACACACGCTTACAGAAGTGCGCTTGACCGAACCGAGCGCTCATCGGCGCGCATCAAATACTCGTGTTGTTCGAAAACTTCCAACACAACTTAACGCACTTAAAGCGCTCGTAAGCTGCCAACTATAACAGTAAATTGGAATTTTCACTTGCAATGACATGCAGCGCGCGCGTTGTCACGCGGATTTCATTGTACCAACACAAAACTCTACAAACTCTACTCTGCCGCTCTAAGCGCGCCTATTTCGTCGTCTAATTGCCCATTGTGGGTCGGCATTTGTTGGCCGCGCTGTAGCCATATACCGCTTGCTGATGATGGGAACAACTTGTTGGTTGTCATGTTTATTTATGATTTATGCGAAATCACAGCGGAATCATAAAGCCCAGCCTCGCGCATTCTCTCATATATTTATTAGTTATAGTGCGCGCTGTGACATTATGACAATCAGCAGGTGATCGCTAGCGTTGGCTAGTGTTAAACGCCTTTTGTGGCGTGCTGGAAAGTAGAAACGATCCGTAGCGCGTTCGAGTGTACGAAGTATGAATTTGATGGATTGACAGCGATTTTAGTTGGTATGTTGACAAATGGTAATCGAAGAAATAGTTGGCATACTTAAATAGGTACGCAATTACTCGCATATGAAGCATATTCGTGTGTCAAAGAAGTTTTTTCTCCAGTGCAATTCTGTCACAGGTTCTTAATTTGTATACTGGGGGCACTGTCTTACTATTGCTGAGGTTGAAGTTGTCCTTTGATATGGACCCTAAATATTTACTTTAGTCACAAACTCTTTACAGAGGTTATGTTGACTTAAAGCTCAGACAAATACATTTCAGGAACTTGAACTTGATGGGTCTGTGTCGGTCCAACTCTATCTTCTTTTGTCCATGGCCATCACCTAAATCTTTGCCATGTCACCACGCGTTTGGCACTAAGAGACTTCCGTGTTTCAATAGGTCTTCAAACATTATAGAACACCTGTCCATGAGATTCAGGCGGATACGAATACCCCAGCAGCCAAGGATTCCCAACTCGCCAGCATTCGTCAAATTTATTTGGGATTGAATAGCTGTTGTTGTTGTAATGGGTACCTATGTAGTCCCAGTTAGGATGATAAGGATTAGATAAGTTGTCGTCGATGTCATCCAACGGTAGGCCCAAGAAAAGTGCTGTTACGACGAGGTCTGACCAAAAGGAGAGGGGTTTTAGCTGAATAGGGTTAGTGAGGCATGCAAAGACGTGATCCTTAACTGGGAGCATACGGGCCTCACTGTGCTGGTGTTCGATAGCAGATATCAGGAGGCATCCTGTCATAGTTCTGAGTGCAGTGTTCTGACAAGTCTGGAGGTTACTCGTCTGCGTTTCACTGCATTCAGGTGACCATATTGGTGCGGCGTAGTTAAGGAGCGGCCAGCCGATTGCCTTGTAAGTTGCCAACAACGTTTCTTTGTCCTTTCCCTATGTGCTGCCGGCTAGCGACTTGAGGATTATGTTGCGACTCTGTACTTTGGCAATAATCGCGGTTGTATGAGGAGTGAAGCAGCACAGACTGTCAAAAGTAGCAACTAAAATTTTAGGATTGTTGGCAATCGGTATCTTAACACCATCGACTGCAATATTAAGATCAAGGCTGTACACCTTCGTCCAGTTCACTTATTTGGATCACCAAGACTCAAAGAAGAATATCTTCAATAAAGCAAAGATACCCGAGCAGAAGAGTCAAAACTTCACTTATTTGTAAGAAGCAATAGTGGACCGAGTTCCAATGTTGAATCTCCTAACTCAACAAACAGTTTGGTGCTTAACTTTATGGAATAACGGCATTCGCATAGAGGTACAAAGTAGGCACCTTCGAGCTTAAAAGTGTTTTAACTTGAAAAAAGTAAAATCTGTTTAGACGAATTCACTAATTCATACTTAAATTGCCGTTACTCGATCCAATACTGACACAGCTAACTAAGTAACTAGTTCTGTTTCAAGTTTAAATAACCCAGTTGACCTTGAACATTTGCAATCTAGTTCGCATCTCCACACTTTTTGTAGAATGCCTTGCGATGTGCGCTCGAAACTTCATACATTATTTTAATATTCTCCACAGAACATATTAAAGCAAATAAGGATAGCTGTCAAGTCTCAAAAAGGATTTATCAGCACGTTTCATGCAGCCCAGTGCAAAAAAAAAACATATATTAATATAAGTGAGTGAACTGAGCCGAACTGAAAATCGATTTCAATCTGGTGCAAATAACCACAAAGCAAAAACAAATAGCACACATACATATGTAAGTTAGGTTAGGTACTTTCCAGTATGAGGTGTGTCCAGCATAAGTGGCATAACACCGAGATCGAACGGTATAAAATACACAACAGACGCACAACATTTCTACGAACCCACAATAGCACTCAACAAAAAGGGGTTAAGCGCGTATATATTTATGCAGCGTGTAAGTGGATGGGCAACGAAATCGATCGACAAACCGACGCCTTGCAAAAAACAGGCAAAAAAATGCCAACCTAAAAGCCGTGCTGCCACTTCGCGCACAAACAGAAACATACACGCCATATACAAGAGCAGCCTGAGAAAGATTGCCAGCGACAGCAAGACGTGGGCGCATAACGACGCCACAGCAAAAGGTACCGTGAAACGAGTGAAGAAGGAAAATTTCATAGCGATTGCTGATGTGCAAGAGCAGAGATAATGGATGTGCGGATTTGGGTGGGAGAGGAAGCGCTGCGGTGACAGGGCCGCGCGCTCAATGCATGGCAAGTCGAACGCGGCGACCGTCAACAGGATAGAGGATAAAGCTATTGCCATTGCTTTGGCTGCATAGGCGCCTCAATAAACTGGCTTTATATGCGGTTTGAATATATATACACATATACTATATGTCTCGTATATATCGGTTTGTAGCGGACGAACGTCCGTTTGATTGAACGAACGAGCAAACAACCGGTCGTTCGGTCTGAAGTTGTTAGTGCGCACTGGTCTGAAGATCGGAAGGTTTACTCAAGCGCATGAACAGCAATAGTTAGCAACAGGCAGGCCAACTGGAAGACCAACAGTCGCACTGAAAAATATACATACATATTTATGTGTGTATTTTTTGTGCCTGTGTAAGGAGCAGAATGAACGCGCAAGCGTCTGACCGAACGAACGGCCGATATCAAGTATCATCATTATGATCAATATTCAAGTGGGCATACAAGTGCTACATATCGCTCTCTCAAAAGTCACTTCACTGTATGGCACACAGGCACTCCAGCTGTAGCGACGAATGCATGGATAATGTCCGATTGTCAATTTTGTTTTTATTGCTTTCCGTTCTTCAGTTGACGGTTGCTTTTTATTTTGTTTTGTTTTTTTTAGTCTTCATTGCTTTTCATAGATTCACTTTTTTGCTCGGCTGACATTCATGCGCTTCGCTTTACCTTTTGTTTGCATTCCGTTTTGTGATTTTTGGTTAATTTTTTCGCTTTTTTGTTTAGCTCTTATTGCCTGAGGCGGCGGCTGCTGCGTTCGTCCAATAAAAGATCGATGAGGCTGTGATGCGTTTAGCATCAGATATGCGTACCTTCGGGGCGGGTAATAACGTAGCTACAGAACAATGTGAGCGCGCAAGAACAATGACGGCGAGGGAGCCACCAAGCACAGCAATTCAACCTCGAGCGCGGTAACCTAAGCTTTTTTGCGCCGCCTATGCGGGGTTTAGCAACTGCGGAGTGTAATAAAGTGCTGTAAAGCAAAAAAGCATGAAATTTATGCTGCCGTCTCAGATGCTACATACAAACACACATATGTACATGCACATATGCATAAAATAAATCGTATTCCTTTCGTATTTATTGCGCTTATGCTTTCAATATCGATCGTAAGTGATCGTATTGTGATCGTAGCAGGTTTGCTGCCGCTTCTTACGCCGCCGTCTCGTTCTCAGCCATGAAACTTCCTTTCGAAATTTGCTTTCCGCACTTTTCGCTGCACTTTTTTGCCCGACAACTTGCCACATTGTGACAAAACAGCAAATTTAACACAGAAAATTAGTAGCATGCAATTAATTTTAAGTGACTGAACTGTCGTCTTCGCTTTGATTTGGCTGCCTTTTATTTTTATTATTTTCTTTTTGATTTTGAACAGAGTCAAGGGAATTTCGTGCGTCGCATATTTGTATACCCTGCCGAGCGCAGAGTTGCATGCGTACGTGCGAAATCGCCGGTAATTAGTTGCGTGGAGTGGGCGAGCGGTGGAGCGGAGTGCACAGCGCTCGCTGAAGTCAGCGTTAATTACGACGCACACAAAAGTCGCCTTTCACAGAAGTTGCTACTGAGCTTTTTTGGCTTGCCGCACTACTTGATGCGCCCATTTAAGGTGCTATTGGTGGCGGTGTTGGTCTCAGCTACTGTGCGATCACGCGCTTGTGGTTTGCTGCTTGGCTACTTGTATTTCCTCGTGGCGGTACGGTATGCGACGGGCGACAACGATGCGTTTTCTTGGCATTTCGTGACATTTCAATAATTAAAAAAAAATAATAATAAATTACAGTATGTATATGACTTTATGACAGACTGTGTGACATGTTGTTAAAACCGTATACAGGTGTGTTGGCTGACAAAAATGTAGTTAAGTAGCTACTGGCAACTGGTGGAGACGTGTAATTAGTAGTAGGAGATTGCGAAGGCGACTTGCTGTCGATTGCTTCTCAATTTTGATGATATTAAAGACATATCTACACGCCTGTGTAGCGTGTTAAAAACGGAAAAGTGAACTGAAAATGTTTATAGCTGTCAGCAAGCGGAGCTTAGTTGGCGTTATAATTATTGATTATTAAATGAAAGTAAGCAGCAAATCAGCAGGTTGATTGATAATGTATTAGATGTTGGATGATTTCGAATTTATTGAAAGCTGGAATTTAATGTTTTTATGTAAAATTATAATACAAATTGATTGAGGGATTGAAATTTACTTAACAATAGAAATAATCATGAAAAAGAGCTGGAATGAGAAGCGGCTTAATAAAAACACGACCACTGGTTCTTTAGAAAAGTTTGACTGCATGCACAAAATAAAAAAGATCTCATATTTTTCAAAAAGTAGTTTTATGTAACGTCATGCTAGCGTTACTCAGAGAGAAAATGATAGAGCGAGCAAGATAATAATATGTCAACTCTATAAATTTTTACAAAAAGTCATTGGAAAGTTCGTTTATATTGAGTAAGTAAAATAATTCCAATTGAAGGCCAATAGGCCACATAAATCAGTTTTGGTCCTTTGTGATACCAGACGGAGGTCAGTTGCTTGATCCAATAGGAGTAGTCATCCTTTTGGATGCCTGCGCTTGGCATGAATTTTAACAGTCTCTGCGTCACTATCAATCTCGACTATCGATACCTCCTCCATCAAACCGTGAGACCCACAGATGCTTACAGCGGAACAAGTGAACAAGAGATGTTCCATTGGTCTATACATTTCCTATAGTCTTCTCGATCTATCAGCCCCATCCTGCGGGTGTGTGTCGCTATCAGTAAGTGACCAGTTAGTATTTTCATCAGGTTCCTACAGTCTCTTCTATCGTGTGTGAATTGAAATTTTGTGTACTTCCGATCTACTGTTTTGCACATGACTTTAGCAGTTTGAAATAGTCGTATAGACAATAATTCATGGGTTTTCCAATGTTGATCACGTTTTTCGGATGTTATCCGTACACCATTCTTGACATACTCATCTACTATTTCATTGCCCTCGATGTTTTTGCCGCCTGCCACCTAGTAAAAGTGAATTTGTTTGCTTCTAGTAATACTTTCCAAGACACTTTTTCGCGGCTCCCCAAGGCTTTCTGGCCGATATGCGAAACCAAGTTACTGCCTTGATTGCTGCTTGCCTGTCTAAGTAAACTCTGGAATTGCAGGCAGTTACATTAGAAGCCAGCTCCGCGGCTTTCGCAATACCAAAGATGTCAGCTCGAAATATGCTGCAGTGGTCTGACAACGTAAAAAGCTGTCTTATGCCTAACTCTGGACAGTGCATTCCTGTACCAACTTCATCGTTCATTTACGCCAACCATCTTTTCCATGTTTACCTTGAACCTTCTTTCCCAGTTGAAAGGTGGCGTCATGTAGTCGGTGTTTGCCCAACTGCCATTACCCACCGAAGGTTCTATATGTAAATTCTCCTGCAGCCGGCAGGCGTCTTACAATCGGGAAAATCTTAAAATCATTGCATAAGTTAGACAAAACGAGGTTTTTTACTCAGAAAAGAATAATTGAAAAAAATTTAAAATTGAAAACTATTTAAATATGGAAAAGTAGAAAAAAAATTACTAAAAATTCAAATTTTTTAGAACTTTAATTAAGCAATTAGAAAGCGTGAAGCATGATCTGATATCGAAGATAACGAAATTAAAGGTGAAAAATAAAATTGATTACGAAAAGTAAGCAAAAGAAACTGGTGATGGAGTTCTGCTTCGCATCTATTTCTCGCCCGATAACTCTCTCTCTCTTTCTCTATACCTCTGCTTACCGAGATGAAAGAAAAATGAAAAATAATAATGGAAAATAGGTCAATAAGTAAGGTGATAATGTGATTATTGAAACGACGCAGCTCATTTAATTTCGCTTGAGCTTAATATGCTAAGAATCCTTAAATACCAGTGAACAGTAAAAGCAGAAAATGTAAAATTTTCATAATGAAATATCTTCTGACACATCTCTTGCAACGTAAAATTAATGATTATTGAAATTTATGCTGATTGATTTTTTCACAGCATAAGGCTCAGTACGATCGACATCAGCATGAAATAAAATACTTAGACGAAAATTGAGTCTCTTAAGTCACTTTTATGCCGCTACAGAAAAGCTGCTCAACGAGTTTCCTTTTAACTTTTCTTAAGCCAGTCAAGTCAGCCCAAACAAATACCATTCGATCAGCACCGTTATACGCATTTTAATTAGCTCAAACAGCAGCAAACAGAAAACAGAAAAACAACAAAAATCATTTCAATGCATTCGCCGGTTTGCTCGAGTTTATTTTGGGTATGAGTTTGACTGCCGCGCTCCGCAAGCATGCGCGCACACACATGCACACTTTGGAAGCCCATCTGTCGCTGTAATGCGTTCGCTGTCGTCTCGTCGTAAATGTCATAACGGAAGTTGGTTAATGGCGCTGCTTTCTCCATATTAATTAGCACGCATGCGCAGCAGCCATGGCACAGCGGTCGCCACACACACACACGCGCATGCGTGCTGGTTTTTTGAAAAGCAAATAAAAAGTCTTTAACTCGTCTGTATATTAGACTTGTGTGTGTCTATAAAAAAGGTAAATAAATGCCTGCAACGCGATGCTGTGACTGCTGTTTGATTCTTGTGTGCCGCCAAATGAAAATTTTCATAATGAAATATCTTCTGACACATCTCTTGCAACGTAAAATTAATGATTATTGAAATTTATGCTGATTGATTTTTTCACAGCATAAGGCTCAGTACGATCGACATCAGCATGAAATAAAATACTTAGACGAAAATTGAGTCTCTTAAGTCACTTTTATGCCGCTACAGAAAAGCTGCTCAACGAGTTTCCTTTTAACTTTTCTTAAGCCAGTGGCAAGTCAGCCCAAACAAATACCATTCGATCAGCACCGTTATACGCATTTTAATTAGCTCAAACAGCAGCAAACAGAAAACAGAAAAACAACAAAAATCATTTCAATGCATTCGCCGGTTTGCTCGAGTTTATTTTGGGTATGAGTTTGACTGCCGCGCTCCGCAAGCATGCGCGCACACACATGCACACTTTGGAAGCCCATCTGTCGCTGTAATGCGTTCGCTGTCGTCTCGTCGTAAATGTCATAACGGAAGTTGGTTAATGGCGCTGCTTTCTCCATATTAATTAGCACGCATGCGCAGCAGCCATGGCACAGCGGTCGCCACACACACACACATGCATGCGCGCTGGTTTTTTGAAAAGAAAATAAAAAAGTCTTTAACTCGTCTGTATATAAGACTTGTGTGTGTCTATAAAAAAGGCAAATAAATGCCTGCAACGCGATGCTGTGACTGCTGTTTGGATTCTTGTGTGCTGCCACACAAATTCGGCCATCGATTTCGGCGCTGCAGCGCAAGCAAGGCGAATAAGGAAAGGGTGCAGCAGCAAGATCAGTAGCGACAGCAGCTGTTGTTGGCTGTTTCGAATTACCAAAGCAAAGGTACAAAACACATATATACACATAAATACATATAGACATCTTTTAGAGCTTAATGTACCTTCACTTGATTGCATTTGGTCGGGTTTTCGTAGCGCTGGCAGAACAGGCGTGAAAACTGAATTTCTGTGAAAGCCGTAAAAATAGTGATAAAGTTATCAGCGTGCACGAAAAAGCGTAGGCTTTGCAGTATGCAGCTAAAAACCTTGATAGGCGCAGACAGAAAGACAATTTTTCTGTTTTTTTTTTTTTTTAATTTGAGCTGCCTCTTTATTAATTTTCATAAGCCTGCCGTTGCCAAGTGTGGCTTACAGCTTTTTACGATCTCTTACTACAATATATGCGTCGCCATGCATGCTTGCTTGTGTGCGTGTGTACATATTCCCGGCTTGTCTGCCGCCAGCTGTCGCCTGTCGTATGGAATGTGACAAAGCACTGGGTAGGTAAGTGGTAGTTGGCCTTTTATGAGCGCCAGCGCCACCACTTCATTTGTAATGTAAATCAGTGTTAAGAAATCGTGTATAATTTTTTTTCGCTTGCGCTCCTTTTCGACTGTTTTGGCAGATTATACAGTCAAACATGTGTATGAACGCTTAGGAATTTTGCGAACTTTTTTTAAGGCGTCACCCCAACTACTTATCGCAGAAATCTGCCGAGTAAATGCGCACTCAATAAAAGTACGCACAATCACACACACATACATACGTCTATTTAAGTATATAAGTCTAAGTTTGCCTATCAGTAAGTATGCTTGTATGGACTTTAAGTGCCTTAAGGTAAGTAGTTTTCAGCCGTTTGGCACACCATGTCGCCTCATTGCTGCCTCTAAAATCGAAATGTATTGTTGCTGGCGCATAAATACATACACACACACACTCACGAATATGTTCGCCAAAATTTCCGTTACATTTGCTTTAATTTATCGACTCCAACTGTGCACATGCGCAGCGCGTAGTTTACTTTAATTGCTCTATAATATTAGTTGAAGTAGCTTTGTTGTTGTTGCAACTAGACTATGTTATCTAATTCGACGCGGTAGTAATTTAATAGGGGTGCTCACACAATGTTACAGTTAAAATAGAATGACTTCTAAGGGAATTTATGAGCTCAATAAACTACATAATTGAGTAAATGCAGATGTTAAAATAGTTTGCAGACAAGAATATTGTAGATACACAACCTCAAAGTCATTTATAAGCATTTTTTTCATACTAGCTCTTATAAGGGAGGCTTTGCTTTGGTGGTGAAGAGCAGCTGATTTCTCGAATTTAGTTTAAAAAAGTGGCTATCAATAATAATTAAGCGTTTTGAATCGGAAATTCATAAACAATGTTGTTTAAGACTTCTGCTCTCTCAAAAGGTAAAATTTTGTAGTAGGAAACTTACTTTGTAAATTACTCTAAATTATCGGTCGAGGTTTTAGTTAAATTGGGATTTTCAAAATTATCAAATTTTAAGCTATAAATAGCTTAAGACAAGTTAATATGTATGTATGTACGTATATGCTTCAAAGTAACAGTAAATGACATGCTTGATTGCACACTCTCTTTTCTCGCTCTCTGTATCACGCAGTTTCACAGTTTGGCAGTCTATAGAACCTTTTGCGCTGGAAACGAGAATATTTTACAGTGCTTTCAAAACATAGTAGTTTTAAAAATATGGATTCGGCGTCGAAATTCAATGATGTTCTCTAAGTAGATCGCTTAGATTAAAATATAGGAGAGTAAAAATGAATATATCTATCTGAGATTGATATTCTACATGATTCCGGGCTTTTTCTTTAGTCTTTGCAGAATCACAGTATATTCAATGTTGAGAGCTATAGTGCTCTCAAGTTGAGAGACCATTCTGCTATCCGCCAATCAGACATATGTATATACAGACGCACAAACAGGAACATATTCAAACTTCCAACAACTGAATGACTTATTGCAATTAGAAAATATGTTTTCGAAAATAATTTTCCAGCTAAGCACACAAGCAAACACTTATTTACACACACACATACATACAGATAAAAATACAAATCTACATAGTATGTTTGTGGATGCACATATGAGTTCACAGACAAAGTAAATGAAAATTGATAATAGCAAAAACAACAAGACAAAAAATTAACTCTAGTAATAACAACACTTACAAAAACAAAAAAACATAAATTACGAAACCAACAACAACAAAAAGAATTACATATAAACAACTTACACACATATACTATATGTATATAAAAGCATTTATACATTCATATGTATGCGTGAGACAGCCAGCAAAAGTAACGTATTCTATAACCCGCCTGGGCACTCACACACACATACACAATTATATTTCATGTATTTAATGCAAAAAGGACAACGACAGGAAGTCGGAGCAAGGAGCAAAACGAAGCGCAAGTAAAAATAGCACGCTAAACGAAATGCGACAAAACAGAAAATGCGACAAATAAGGTGGAGGGAGAGAAATAAAAAGTACTAGGGTTCAGGTTCAGGTTCAACAACTGCGCCAACATGTGGGTAGTACACAATGCACAATGCAAGCAAGTACAAAATATGCAAGTAGCAGACAAAGAGAGAGCGTGACAGATCGGTAGTGAGAGTGGGAGAGCAATAGCGTGTTATTTCGATTCTTCGCTGCGCACAATTTCGTAATTTGATATTTCTAGAATCCAGATGCAGTGTGCTAGCCATATGAGACGAGGGACGAAAGGACTGCGACTGCTGACTGCAGTCAGCAAGGATATAAACACCGAAATGTGCGCGCCTGCGTCGAGACAATGCACGGGGGCTGCAATAGGCATGCCGATAAAGATTGTGGCAGGGAAACTTAGCACATGTTCACCGTTTCGTAGGTACTTTATGGTTGAGCGGAAATTTTTACACGCTTTGGCGCATTAATTCGATGCATTGCGGCGATGAGCAAGTCATGCTAGCTCACGTAGATATGTATTATATACTACATGTATGTATGTGAACCTAAACATATAAGAGGGTTTGTGTGTGTGACTGCCATGCCATGGTAGACACAGCTGTCACACTTTTGGTCATATCAGCAAAGACTTCTTCCCTTCAGAAGGTAAAATTTCGTTTATTCGAAATTACACTAGTGGTGAAATGTGAGCGATTGTGCGTGAAGAGCGCGAATATGAGTGAGTAAATGAGAGTGAACGAAAAATGAGAGTGCGAATCGTTACAATTTTTGGAATAGGTTGAAGTAAGGGTAGAGCATTTGCGCCAGAAATTATATGAAAAACTACCAATCTTACGATGGTTTCACTTTTTATTTATATGCTGCATGGCACAAATATTTTTTTCCGCTCTCTATGATTAGTCTTTGAGTCAGGCTCATAAATGTTTTGTCACTAAAATTGTAAAGTAAGAGCGTTTTTGTAAGTTTTTGACGGTGTTTATTAATTATTGATTTACATTTACATTTTTTTAAAACATTTTTTTCAATATTTTTATTAAATATTAAAAAAAAAATTTTGTTTAATATTTTTTTTTAAATATTTTTAAAATATTTTTTTCTTGAATTTTTTTTTAATGCATGTATTTTGTCGGCTGTAGTGTCTTTAGAAAAAAGCATAATTTTTTTTTAATATACATATATAGAGCTCACATTTTATTTTTGTGATTTTCTTAATTAATTTTTTTTTATATTTCTTTTTTAATTTTAGTTTTCATAATTTTTTTTTGTGTTTTATATCTGCTTTTTATTTGTTTCCGTTTTTTATATTAACATCTAACTTGCTAACTGGAGGTTATAACCTGTTGTTGCACGGATTTATGTTGATTCTTCATGCTTCTTGCCTGTTAGCGGTTGGCTTTCATAGTTTATACATATGTACATATGGGTGTGTATGTATGTATATACATATGTCTGTATGCATATACATACGTATTTATGTACATGCTTTTTTTGTCTTTATTCGGCTTACTTGTGCTGTTTATTTTCTGTGTTCGTCAGTTTGTGGAGAGTCAAATGAAAAAAGAACGTTGCACTGTCAACTTGACGACGAAATTCAGTAGCTGCCAAGGGTATGAAGACAATAATTAAAGTATATTGTTGGCATACATACGTATATACATATGTATATGCGTTTATCTTGTTTGCTTGTTGGTGTTAGTCTAATTTAAAGTCAGTTAGATTCTTTCGCATGTAAAATTTTTTTTGTCTCGCGCTTAAAGCGCCCATACACGAGCACACAAGTGCGTTCGATCGGTATGTGTGCGCTTGCGGTTTATCGTGTATGGGCTTGTTCGCGTACCGATCCATGT
>NC_052502.1:46037283-46059928 GCF_016617805.1 Bactrocera tryoni
TTTTTATTTGCGGAGATATCATCACGAACTTTGGCATGTTCAGTTCTCTAAGGCAGTAGTGTAGTTAACCAAGAAATTGTTTAGATCGAGCCACTATAGCGTATACCTCTCATACAAACAGAACGATCGGAATCAAGTTCTTGTATGAGAAACTTCTTTAGTAGACAAGATATCCTCACGAAATTTGGCACGAATTATTAACTAAAGCAATGACAATATTTCTGAAGAACTTGCTTAGATCGGAACACTATAGCATATAGCTATCATACAAACCGAACGTTCAAATTCGAGTTCTTATAAGGAAAACATGTTTACTTGACGAGATATCTTAACGAACTTTGGCATGGATCAATATTCTAGAAAAAGCTACAATTTCCGAGAAAAATTTTCAGATCGTATAATTATAGCATTTAGCCGCCATACAAACTGACCGCTCAAAATCAAGCTTTTGTAGGGAAACTGTGTTATTTGTGAAGGTTACTACATATAGCAACCGCAGTTAACGTACTTTCCTTCATGGCAACGCTTTAAATTATTATTTTTGAATAAATCAACACAAAGTTTACTTCCTTGAGATACCAACAAACACTGTTACAAATCAACTTGTACGCGGCGCTTGCAAACTCATCTCTTCTACTAGTTTTATAGCAAAAATGAAGCTACCTAATTGTAGTTGTTGTTTTTGTGCAACAAAAGCAGTCAACTTAATAAAAAAAAGACATACAAGAAACATTAGACACAAAGATAAATGTAAAACAAAATTGTTAAATTATTAAGAGGCAGCACAGCAGCTACTGTTTCAGCGTGCCATACACAAAGCAGAAACAACAAATGAAATTGTATAGAAAAAACTAACGCTATCAATACTAAATGCTCGGGAAAAATGGAAAAAAATCGCAAAATTGTGAGCAAACAACGCGCTTCCAAGCGAAATATCGCAGAAATGCTGCCGCAATGTTGCGCATGCGCACAACAAAACAGCAAAAATCCACACAAAACAACAACGGCACGTAAAGCAAAGCAACATTTTGTTGTTGTCGCCTTAAAAGTCGTGGGGGAAAAGTCGTCCCAACCAAAAAATGTGCGCGCGCGCGTTAAGCCAAAGTGGAGTGTGGCAGTCCGGGCAGAGCCAACAGCAAAACAAATGCAATAACAATTGCAATAAAAGCAACAACAACACGCACAAAGTACTTGTGGCAACTACGGTGCAGATCAATTGAGCCAATCAGTGGCGACGTGGATGGCGCATACAGTGCGCGAAAAAAAAAATTAAAATGCTATTGTTATTGTTGTTTTTATTGTTTGTAATGTGCATTGTTTTTGTTGCGTTGTCGACGTTACCTTAAAGCGCAGCCACAACCATAACTATCAGCGCTTGGCGATCAATCTGCCGTGAAGTGTAATAGTTGTTGTTGTGCGAATGTGGCCAGAAAATGAGCGCGCGCAAGTTAGCCAATGGAAAAGGAGCAACAACAGCAACAACAACAAAAAAAGCTATAACATAGTGTCCGAATTAGAAAAAATGTTAATAATAATAAAAAATAAAGTTAAAAAAATAGCAAAAAACAAAAACAAAAAATAGAAAAAATAAAAAAAAAATGTTGCCACTAAAAGCAAAACGTCAACAGCCAATTATGAGCGGTTTACTCGCATTTAATTTAACGTATTGTCGCGTTGCGCCGAACCAGTGATGGTCAACAGCAAGAGTAAGTGGCTGTTTGAGCGTTAAATTTGTTGTTGTTTTCCCATTTTTTATACAACAACATATTCTTACAAGAGCCGACAGTTTCATATGTGTATATATTTTACTTTTTATGTTTTTTTTTATAGTTCTCTTATATTTTTATATTTACATAGTAAGCAACAGTGCGACAAGAGCTCTCTGAAAATCTTATATAAATAAATGAGTACCCTTCATGCGACAAAAAAAGCTCGCGAACCTCACTGCACTGGGCATAAGTCGCAATTATTTCAACGCTTAATAGCACAGCAGGGCACCAGCGTCAAGCAGCCAAGCCAATAAACAAACAAATATACTTATATGCAATCAATGCAACGAATCAGCGTAAACTCTGGACCTGGAATGACAAACTCAAGCAGCAGGAGCTGCCACAGATACCGTAAGCCATATAATGGCGCGCTTGACAGTGTTCAGTTGTGCCGGCTTATCACATTTTTGTGGCACAGAGTCAATTGTGGCAGCACGAAACGCCACAATTGCCACAAACACAACCGGTGTGGCACGGCCAAGGTATGGCAGATGGAGTAGGCGCGATAACTTCACAAACGAAATCTAGCCAAGTCCAAGCAGCGAAGGGTTATAGCGTACTTATCAGCTACAGTGGCTGTCAAAAGCTTGCAGACAATATTGCAGGGCGAGATTTGCGCGCGATATTGTGGTATGTGGTTATTGTTGTTGTTGCCTCTCACAATTGAGCAATCGCTGAGAAGCTGCACAGCTGTGGATTCCAGCGCGCCGTTGCAAGGCTGCGATAATCATCGAAGTTATGTTATCGGCGAAGCGGCAAAAGCAAAGGTCACACAGGCAGAACTCATTAAGTTGGCGGTTGACAGGTTAGGCGACTGGGTAGGGTTCTAGAGAAGGCGCTGAGTTATGAATGACGCGATACGTGGAGCGTTAACTTGGTGTAAAGGCGGAAACTTAAATGCAGCAGCTGGTGAAAGGTGTTAGCGGACTTTGAGGCTGGTTTGAAGGTGGCTCACAATATATAAAGATATGTGTTATATATATCTCACAAATATATATCAAACATATATATATAAATACGAAAAATATATATACTATGTACATTTTATAATTTTGTGAAATTTTCCGAATTCGGTTGTGAGTCGTGCAACGCCTACGCCTTGCTGAAAGACACGCTCGCCGCTTAATGGAAAGAAATTGTTAAGCAGCATTGCATATATTTACCGCATAACTATGTATATAAGAATATACATACATACAGCTATACAAACACATAAATACTAGGCATAGTAGTCAATAAATAGTACTTTAGCTACCTTATGTCGCATGCCACGATTGCCAATCTATGGGCATACTTTTGCCCAGGCTGAGTTGGCATCTGAGCTCTCGGCTGCGCTACTGTCGCCTTGCCATGTTGCAAGTTTGTTGGCGGCGCGTCGTGAGTTCACATTTGCGGATAACTACAATGCGATAAAAATTAAGGCTGCAGCTAAATCAGCTAGATGTGTTTGCAGCAGCAAGCAATATCGGTACGGAGGTGAGTAATGGTGGCTCCTATATTACACAAAACGGTGGCAAGCGCACACACACATATGTGTATGGATGTCGATATATACGCTCGTACATATTTTTTAATTAATTGAACAATGCAATAGGCAATTCAGCAGAAAAATAGTTAGACGGACGGACAGGCAAGCAGGCAGACAGCGCTGAGTTAGTGCATTAGATATGTGGCGAGCGCTTCGAGCTTGTGTGGGTTGCAGAACTTGAGCAATTGACAAACTTAAATTGAGCGTAACAATACAGTCCATATATGGAGTTGAAGGGTAGTGCCGAGGCGAGCGTGTGGCGAATTTGCAACCAAATGCGACATAAAAATAAATATAATTAAATAAGATATTAAATTAAATTGTAATGATTAATGGCTAATAAAGTTTACTAGAGAAAAAAAACTAAATTAAAATATATTCTTAAAAAAAAAACTTTAAAAAATTTAAATCATGTACATAACAACAAAAAATTAAAAATAAAAATATAGCAATATAAATGAATGGAATGGAAAAAATCAATATAACTAAGATATAGTAAAAAAATAATACAAATAATATATAAAAAACAAAAAAAAAATAATGAAATAAAAATATAACAATATAAAAATATAAATAAATGGGAAAAATATAAATCTGACTAAACTAATGTATTTTTTTATATAACATTGCAACAAAAAATAGTAACAAATAATATGAAAACAACCAAAACATTAAATTTAAAAAAATAAAAAAGTGTATATCTTTAAAAAACGAAAAGTAAACAATACGCCATAATTTTGCTTTAAATTTAATGAAAGAAAAAACTAAAAAAATTTCCAAAAACTAACTATTATGACAATGTACATTAGATATTATATGTAATTAAAAAACGTATTAAATTAGTTTTTTTAATATCATTATTAAAGAGTAGTAGGAAAGAATTTCCGTAGAAAAATATATGGGAAACTAAAAAAGGCCTAAAAAGTCGTATTAGAAAATTAAAAAATATATAATTTAGATAATTCAGGTAAAATTTATTTAAATGAAATTGAAAGTGAAAACAAAGTCAAAAAATTTTAATTTCAAATAAAAAAATTGTTTCAGTATTTTTTATACTTATACATAATTAAAAAGACATACGTTTTATCTACGAAGAAAAATAATAATTAATATTTTTTTCTTGAAAAATTTTAATATTTTGTTTTCAAAAATTTGAAGAATTTTATACAATTTTTTTTTTCATAAATTGTAATAACTTTTTTAAAAATTTTTAAAATGATTTACTTCAAAAATTTTAATTTTGTTTTTCAAAAGTTTTAAGAATTTGTTTTCAATTTTATTTTTTTATTTAATTTTTGTTTTTGTATATTTTTTTTTTTTGTAATTTTTTTTTTTTCAAAAATTGTAATAACTTGTTTTTTTTTTTTTATTTTGTAAAATTATTTACTTCAATCCCGTCGTATATCTCGTACAGCTCATCGTTCCATCGAATGCGATATTCGCCGTGGCCAACGCGCAAAGGACCATAAATCTTGGATGGAGTCATATGTAGAAGTTCACGCAAGTGAGGAAAGTTCTCTGATCGCCATTCACTTGGGAGTGTCCAGAAACGATTCTTTTACATATGACTCAAGCAGCTCACGACTTCCGATCTTTGGCCAAGTATCCTCTGGGTAGCCTAAGAACATCCGTTTGAAGGCGAGCTAAAGTGAGAAGGCGAAACATGCCCTGCATAGGGTTGTGCGCTGGGTTTGGGACCCGCCACGTAAAAAAAAAAACACTCTAATGAAAAAGCAACAACAGCCTCGGATGAGAGACCCCACTTCTAACACTCTTACTTGGTAAAATAATGTACTACAATTTCACAGGTTTTTACTACACTGGAATTAAAAAAAGTTTGGATGAAACCTTGTGTTCTACCAATTAGTCCAGTCATTTAAGCTTAAATTAGGTAAGAATCTCGGAATTCGATATACCCATTTCTATGTCTGTAAATACTTGTATATTGACACCCTAAAGTTGTCTCAAAACCTACATATGGTAGGTATACCTATACCCGAATTCCGAGGTGAACTTACTATAATGACTGGACTGCAAAGAAAAACCTAAGTGTCCTACAGACAAGTTACTATATTTTTTTATAATAAACTAAAGTTAGTATTACACCAACACCTATAAATACATACTGATAACATACATAAGCATATAGTACACATATGAACTATACAAAATGGACAACCAGAAGCTTGTTTGAGGAAAATGACAAACCGAATCGATTCACGTTCGATGATAAGTGCCACTACAATGCCACAACATTTGACCAGTTGCCACTACTTGCTGCCTACTAAGCATTTTTACAGAGGCATTGATCGAACAAAGGATCAATTGTCCATCATCGCCGACCACGAAGGGAAGGGTGAGTGCATTAACGAATGGACTGCAGGAAGTGCCTAAATCAGCAAGTGAAATGATGGACTGCGAATGTTGTTTGAGGGAATTTACATAGCAAAGCCATAAAGCAGCAGACTTAGCCAGCCGAGTAAATATTTGAGGAGTGGATTAGGCGGCACAAAGCAACGGACACATACACAACATAGTGTGTATGTAGGTGATTGTGGATAAATAGAAAAAATATCGAGATAAAAGTGATGAAAAAACATAGCAAAAGAGGAAATGCCAGGAAATAGCTGTTTGCCTACAAGCATAAGTGCTTGCATACCTAAGTGCCTACAGGCTACATACACACTTAAATACAAGTATGTACATGGTATATACAATCGATACATGTGAGCAAACAAAATATGCAATCAAGAAAACAGCATAAGCGTGACTATTTGCACACACTATCGGCGGGCATTTATCATCGACGACGACGACGACGCGCGCTCGTCAAACGAGTGCTACGCTCCGCTCGGAAACAATGACGACCATTGAGTGTCTAGAAGCATTACTTGACGATTAAGTGCCGGCTGAAGGCTGACTGACGGAGTGCCGCCGTTTCACGATGATGATGATAGTGGGCTTTGGCGCAGGCGTGATGGCGATCCTGTGCTTGGCGCACGATTTGGCACATGCATGCACACATACGCTCACACATAGCTATATACATATATGTATGTTTGTATGTATGCGAATAGTAGCTATGCAGTTTTTGGGGTTTAGAGCTAAGAATGGCTTATTGATTGCCACAATAATAAATGTGTGAATGAACGGCAAGCCAAAGCAACGCTAATGAAAAGCCTTACTTTATGTCAGCGCAGACAAATAAGATAAATGCATATGTGAACATAATATAAGTATGTGTATTTATATAGTTACTCATAGCGTTATTTTGAAGCGGTGTCAGCAAACTTTTGTCAGTGCTAACTGATAAGTGTATTGTTGTTGTTGCATTGTGTTTTTCGGAAAAATGCAAATTATTGACATATGATTAGGGGCGATGTACTGACTGAACGCAAGCGCTACAAATAATGCAGAAACATAACATGTATAGCAAAAGGCATGAAAAATATATACGTACACATATATATTTTAAGCAAATAAGAAACAAAGAAAAGAAGAAAATAAGAACAAAAGTAATGAAAACAAGAAAAACGTTAACTTCGGTCACACCGAAGCCACAACACCCTACATAAATAAAAAGTTTCCGTACAAGAACTTGATTTCCAAAAATCAGTTTGTATGGCAGCTATATGCTTTAGTGCTCCGATCTGAACAGTATTTCCATGGATCGTACCGCTGTTTTGAATAAATGTCCATGTCAAATTTCGTGAAGATATCTTGTCAATTAAAAAAATTTTCCCTACAATGACTTAATTCTGATTGTTCAGCTTGTATGGCAGCTTTATGTTATAGTGCTCCGATGTGAACAGATTTCTCGTGGATTGTAGCCTTTATTTGCGAGATAACCCAAACGAAATTTCGTGATGATATGTTGTCCTATAAAAAAGTTTTCCATACAAGAACTTGATTTTGACCGATCAGTTTATATGGCAGCTATATGGTACTGCAATCCGATCTCAACAATTCTATCCAAAATTATATCTTTGCTTTGGAAAATAATCCAGATTAAATTTCATGTAAATATCTCTCAATGTAAAAAACTTTTCCATATACGTACTTGATTTTGATCCTTAAGTTTGCATGACAGCTATATTCCATAGAAATCGGATTTACCGCTGATTTGAGTAAACATCCATGTCAAATTTGAAGAAGATATCTTGTCAAATAAAAAACTTTTTCATACAAGTTTGTATGACAGCTGTATGCTATAGAAGTCCGATATCGGTGGTTCCGACAGATTAATAGCATCTTGGCCAGAAAAACACGTCTGCAAAATTTCAGATCGATATATCCAAAAAACTAACTCAGTCTGACTATATGTACATATGTATATCCCTCTATCTGCACAGAGAGACATGACTTAAGCTACTCAACTGATCACACTGATTATTTATAATATCTCCGATGTTTCCTTCTGGGAATAACAAAATTAGTGGCAAACTTAATATACCCTATACAGCGCATAAGAGACCTCAATCTTATGAAACAAGTATAATTCTTAGGAAAGCGAGAGGTGAGGCGCTCAAAACATGGCTGACAACAAGAGCAGACTAAGCAAATATTTAAGCGCATTTTTTCACATTTACACATTTATGCGCCGTTTGCTTGTGTGTTTTTGTTATTATTTTTATGATTATTTTTCCATTGTGGAGTATTTAGTGAGTTGTTTGTTAAATTTCCTGTCTGCGAGTCACAAACAACAGGCCTAAGTACACACACATATGTACATACATACAATTCGAGTAAGGTGAAACGGCGTCTAAAGCGTTTGGCTAAGAGGCGAGTCGCCAGCGTGTGATTATGGTTAAAGGGCGGCCGTGGAGCATACTGGTATATGTACTGGCGCGGCGTATCCACATATTGCTGGCAAAGTTGTTGTTGTTGCCTATACTTGTATGCATGTATGCATACAGACGGTGTAATGGCAATTTCAAAATAGTTAATTACAAAGAAAAATGCCGCAAAGTATTTGCTATACTAAAATACATGGAAACCCCGGGCCTTAGGCAATGAATGAACCAATAAATGTGCGCATGCGTAGACATATACGCTTAAAGGCATGTTTTTTGGTGTGTTCTCTCATATATATTGTATGTAAGTCTGATTGTGAGGTTTCATTAGACCTTGCTTAGATGTTTGTCAATAAAGTAAACTTCTTTCCGTCTTTCTGCCTTTGCGCATGCGCAGTGGAACGCCGAGCACATACTATACATGTGTACTATACGTTATAGACAATATATGCATGTTGGTCTAACGACAGGTTATTGTTAATTTGTTTGTCACGTTTTCGACGCATTCGGTTCTTTCTTCAATGCAGTTTTCTAAGTAGTTTGACAAAGCTTCTATGTAAAAAGTTCCACATAAAGTGAAGAGATTAGAATATATATGTATATATGTACATATATGTATGCATGTATATTTAAAAACTTTTTGAGCTCGCGTAAAAGATAAACTGCCTTCGAGTAGCCAAAACTAAGACTGTGACGAAACGAACAACCAACTCGCTTAAACTCGCCATATATCAGCACAGTAATATAGAGATTGCTTGGAAAGAGATTATATGTACTATTCTTAAGTATGGAATTTAAAAAAATAAATTTCTGTGGCGTGTATTACTAGACAAGAGTGGAGTTCTAACATAGCGTACAGAAAAGTATCGAATCGAAAACGACTATTTTGCATAAATAATAAGAAGCAGGATATGATTCAAAACATTTTTCCTGATTTAACTGTGCCGTCATATATACTATTGTTGTATTAAGAGTAAAATTTTGAAGAAAAAAATTATTAAAAGTTTTGAAAAAAATTTTGAATTAATTATTAAAATTTTTGCTGAAAAAAAATTTGGAAAAAAAAATTTTATATAATTTTGAAGAAAAAAAAATATTAAAAATTATAAAAAAATTATTAAAATTATTGAAAAAAAAAATTATTCAATGTTTTGAAAAATATTAAAATCTTTGTAGAAAAATATAATAATAATTAGAAAAAAAGTTTATTTGCTTCCCCCACTCTTATAATTATTCTCACATCCCGAATTTAATCAGCGAAATTTGTCAATGCAAAAGCAAATATTTATTCCTTTTCAGCAGTGATAAGCATTTGGCAACTAAAAATATCGCATAAAGCTGTATCTCTTTAGTGAATCTTATTTATTTTTGAAGAGTTGAAATGCGAAAATGTGCCTTTCGGCAATAAAATATGTTTACAAATAGATTAAGTGGCGATTTGAATGACTGCAAAAGGCTGCAATATCTTAAAGTGTTAAAATTTTTAAGAGCCGCAATAAATATTATTGGCGACGTTGGGAAAAATTGTGTGGGAAAGTTTGGCGGGTGATTATAAAAACAAAAAAAAAAATGTTTAAATAAAGGTATACATACTCGTATATAGATAATAATTATATTGATAATTAAGTTAAGAAAATTTTGGTACTTTAATAATAATAAATAATTTAATAATAAAAAAAAGGAAATGATATAGTGTGTATATAGAAAATTATAAAGTGGGAAATAAGCAGACTGTTGTATTATGAAAAAAATAGAAAATTATGTAAAATTAATGTTATAATTGTATAATTATTATTTTAACAAATTTAAAAATGGGATTTAATATATAGAACTTTATGAAATTGGGCAAAAAACAATAAAATTGAGTACTAAAAATAATAAATAACAAAGAAACTTTAATTATGGAAAAAATAACGAAAATAATACTAACAATGCAGAAAGCATACAATTTTGAAAATATTAATAATAAATAAAATAAAAATATTAATAATAATAAAAAACAATAAACTATCAGTGAAGAAAACATGAAATTTTGAAATGAATGAAGAATTGAATAATAAATAATAATAATAAATAAAAATAATAATAATACTAATTTTTATTTATTTTAAAAATTAATTTAAAAATAAAAATAATTTTAATTTATTTATTATTGATATTTTAATGTGTTATATTAATTTTGTATATAGGTAAATATTTATTGAAAAAAATTGTGTAATATCCACTACCCTATAATAAATAAATATACCAAAATATTATGGCTAATCACTTGTTTCCAATTTGAAATATATGTATGTATGTACTATGTACATCACTCGTCACTTAAAATGCAAAATAACGGAACATCACTTTTTATAAGTTTATAGGCGAAAGAATAACGATATAATAGAAAATTTGAGTTTTGGTTATAGAATGGTTATACATACATACATACATAGTATATTGATTATATCTCAGAGCGAAACTTGAAATTTTATGATATAGGATATATAATATGATGTAGTGAAACAATAAAAAACTAAATTTCGGTTTTTTGAAGATACGTATGTACATACATATGTACATATGTATGTATATATAATATAATATATGATTTTATATAAACATTTCTATCCAGCACAAAGGTATCAACTTTTTGCTATAATATGCAATATTTTATACCTAAACATAAAATATATAATTAAATATACAATTTGGTAAACAAAAAATATCGATTTTTATTAATAAAAAAATAATAAATCAGAAATACATTTGAAGCAAAAAAAATAAATCGAAAAAACTGCCAATGAATGAATTCCACAGAACTCAATTAGGATAGATTTTCAGTTAGATACTAAAATTCCACTGAAATCGCTTTACAACAATTACGCACACCTTTACACACCTACATTCACACACACACACACACACACACACACACACAGAGATACAAGCATTTACGCGCAGCTACAGATTTCGTTGCAAGTTGAATACCGAAAACGATCAGCCATGAATTTACAAATGTTTGCATACATGTGTATGTGTGTGCTTGTATGTCTGCGACCGTAGGCAATATGATCCTGAACGAGACTCGATCCAGATTTGCTGCAGTAGACGGAAACAAAATGGCTGAACGAACAACCGACTGACTAACTGGCTCGCTGACTGCCTGCCTGGCCGGCCAAATAAGTGGTTAGGAGAATATGAGCTGAGCAGCAGATTGCTGAGAGGTGAGAGCGCACAAGCGAGTGGTTGAAAAGAAACGACCCGAACGGTATGTAAGAGTGCAGCACGACCAAGGCAAGACAACAGGCAAAAGTAAGTAACGACAACAATAACAACAACATAAAGACAGTAATGAAAAGCGGTGACCGCAGCAAAAACGAAGAAGAAAATGCAACGACTGCGGCTATGAAAGAAGGTTAGCTTAAAAGGAAAGGTGATAGGAACGACAAGAATACGGCGCAAGGAGAACAAGGTAAATTATGTATGAGCAGAGTTAAAATGGTGAAAATAATGAAGTAGGAAAGGTTAGATGAATGCAGAGACAAAGAATGTATAACATTATTATGGGTTGGCAAAAAGGAGAATAATACCTTTTGAAAGGTAGACACTGAGTTAGGATGCATGAAAGGAATTGAGGAAAGGTTGCACTATATGTGTATTGGAAATTAAGTGTACTTAGCTTTACTTTCTGTAGTTTGCATACACTATTTAATTGCAGAAATTTAATAATTTGTTGTAAAAATGCTTCGGAAAGGATTTTTGTTTAATTATTATAATTTAAGTAAGAATTTTTGATTTTGATTTAAATAAGGATTTGGATTACTAGAATTATTATTGCTAAATATAACCAAAAAATAGTAAATAACTTAGCAAATAACACTCACCCGCTGCATTGCCGCCGCCTATAAATCCACAAATCAGCAGCAGACTAGTCAGCAGTTTTATCCAAAATATATCCGATTTAGGAAATGTGTTGTTGTTGATCAACAGCCACATTTTGATAATCCAGTTTTGTGTAACTTGCACGTGAAACGAAAACTTTCTATATGATTCGCCCGTTTTCGAATGCTTGACGAATCAAACTTCTAAAAGTTTTGAATGAGTACACCAAAGCGCATGCGTTGCCGCGCTTATGATGAAAGTATCTCTTTGAAGTCTTGTAATGATACAATTTTTACCGAAACTCAAATATACTTTTGCTAATTACACAAATGGGAGAAACATATTTCTGCCAATCAGTTGGCTTACTTATGCATAATTTATGCTCAATATATATTGATATAGATTTCGATTTCTTTTTTTGTTTCGCAAATGCACTTTAAGTTACAAATTTTTAGCAGTGTAAGCTTGAAAAGTAGTTTGCGGATTTTTTTTATTTCTAATTGTTTTTTCTGAACAAATCGATTTTACAAAATTTGCAAGTCTTTTTATTTACTTTTTGATTAAAATATTTTTTTTTCTCATTTATTAAATATGTTTTATTATTTTTAATTGGAAAATATATGTTTTTGTTTGCTTTTATTATTTTTTAATTGGAAAATATTTATTTTTGTTTGGAAATCATTCGTTTGCGCTTGGCTTTTGTACACTCTTAGTTTTGTATTTAGCACTACACATAAAATTGAAATTTTGCTGATATCAAATTTTCACTATATACATATTTAGATGTACATATGTATATAAATATATTTTGCCAATTCTAAATTCAATAATACTTGCAAACTATTTCAATGTGTTATCCTGCTAGTACCAAAAAGGTTGTGTATGCACTCAGTATAAGCATCAGTACACTGCTTGATTTCAATATTTATTTTTCATTCCTTTAAATTTGTTGTTTTCCTACATTTACATGCCTTTGCTTATGCTTTCTTCACTTAACTTCACTCACTTCTTATTATTTTTTTGCGTTTTCACAGTCGTTTCCTTTAATTTACAACAATTTTCGTTCAATGTTACTCGTTGCTTTTCGGTAATATGCTCGTTTTAGCCGATCTTCCGTTGTTTTCGTTTTTGCTTTTTGTTTTTCAAGCGCAGAATTAACCAAAGCTTGGTATCGTTTAACCGGATGAATTTAATTTCAATTAAATTCCAACGCGACCCATGCGACAAGCTCGAGCGGCTATTACATGGACGAACAGCATATTTGTTAGCTAGCGGCGGCGACGGCGCTGATGCTTTCGCTATGCGCTGACGATGCTGTAATGCTAATGGAAGGTGCTGACGGTCGCCTGCAACTGCATTTCACTCACTGCCGTAATGCACACAAACAAATTATATTTCTTATACGCAGATTTATTTGCAATTCTATTAGTTTCACTAAATTCTTTCGTTTTGTTTTGCACTTCAAATTGTAAATTCACAGAATAGTTTTTGCTTTTTTCAAACGCGTTAACACAAATTCGCTGCACCCGAAAATTGCATGCGCCTTCACAGTTTTGTTGTTGCAGTACTTCAATGCAGTGCAGTGTTTGTTTTCTTGTTGTTGTTGTTTCAAATTGAATTTTTATTCAAACCGTCGCCATCATCATCAACTAACGACCGTCCATCCGGGAAACGTACACAATAAACACTACTCACTTCGCGTCACAAACTATTATGAGCGCGCGGCTGCCAAGTCGAGCTCGCCAGGGCAAATTCAAGCTGCGCGCCACCACCAACACGAGCGTTGAGAGAGAGAGCGCTTAGCGCATGCATGCGCTGGCATATGGAGAGAGCGCATATATATGTGCAGTGAGAGAAATGCTGTGGGCATTAAGAAAAACATAAAACAGAGTATAAATGAAACAAACACCTGAAATGTGGCTCAGCACAAGCGGCGTTATTGTAGCTCGCCGAGTCTCGTTTCAAAATGGCTGGCTCTTGAAATCCACATTAAGCTGTGGCGAGTAAGTGGGAACGATTTGGTGTGTGCGAAAAGTACAGAGTGCCATGAAGAAATTTAAACTGTTTTATTAAGAAAATTTTGTGCATTTTCACACAGATTTATTTACAGTGTAGAAAGTACAGTAGTTTGGTGTGAGAGAAATATAACTTTTGTGACTTTTGGAAATATAAAATATAATTTAAATTTTTGTGTATAAGAAATTAAATAAAATTTATTTAAAAAGCGCAAATGAAGTTATGCTTTTCTAACACTAATTTTGGCTTGGAAATGTAAATTTCAAGGTATTTTAAAGAAATTTTATAATTTTTGAGTTTGAAAATTTTTCAAAATGACACATGTATTTTATTTGCTAAGCATTTCTTGCTAGGCATCACCTAATCATTAGTTATGCTCTCGTTTTGCTGCGAAAAGCTATATAAATATGCAATTTTGTATTTGTAAAGCTTCCGTTTTTGATATAATTTTTTTCTTACAGGAACTGGTTTTGTTTATTTTTTTTAAGAATTACTAAGAAAAATATTGATAAACTTAATAAAAACATATAAATAGTGTAGTTTTACTTGAAATATTTTGCTTTATCGCAAATATTGGCATATAAATTGTGGGAATGCGGCAATTTTCACACCGAACATTAGAAATGCAACGGCATTTGTGGTCTTGCGACAGGAAAAAATATTATATATTTGCAAATAAACAGCTTTTAATGTAAGGAAAAAAATATATTTTAGATAATAATAACCTCGGCAAGCAAGGGAACCGGATAACCGTTGCTATTTTGTGGTTGGATAACAAAAAATACAAGTTATATGGCGGAACTTATTGCAAAACCACTTAATTTATTGTTTGAGCATATAGAAGATTTATTTATATATATCTATGCACGTGTCTAGTATAAAAATTTATAAAAAAATGCACTTAAAAACTTTTTGTAAATATTTTGAAAAGAAAAAATTGCTTTGTTAATATTTTTTTATTTACTGTATGTTAAAGAGTTAACTGTAAAGCAACTGACTGTATTTTTGTGCCGCTTTCAATAAATAAAAAGTGAATAATTAAGCATATTCATTAATATTATTACTGTTATAATTTTTATTTTATTGGTGTATTCTTTATTATAAATGTTAAGCGTATTATTATTAATAAGTATTTTGCTGTAGAAATGATTTTCTTATAAATATAATATTCGACGCCCTGTGTTCCAGTTAGAAGTTAATAAAAAATATATATGTGTTTGTATATGTAGATAAATAGAAATATTATTACTAAAGCCTCATAAGCATATAAAGATATTTATTCAAAAAAAAGTTAGCATTCAAATTAAATCTCAACACGATTTAACAAAGTCTGGCAACACTTCTGTTCACACTACATTCGGAATGAAAGATGGAAGTTGCTGCAAATCAACTTTTAAACACTTTGGGACAGAAATTAGCAATGTTAAAGAAAACTTATACATTTTTAAAATTTCAAATATAATTAGAATGATGATGAATAATGTTTCAAAAGCGAATTTCAAAAAAAAAAAATTCTTATCGCAAGTATTATTTGATATACTACAATGAGCAAAAAGTAGTAAGACTTTGTTCATAATTTTAATATTCTTAATTTATTCTTCAAAATCTATGACGTCCCACCCAAAGTCATACTTCTTGACCACATCATACTTGTGCCAACAATTTTTCCAATCCTCGAAACAGTTGCTAAAGTTAATTTCCGGCCTTCAATGTGCGTAGCGATTCACGTTTAATGTCTTCAATTCACTGAAAACGGAGCGGTCGTTTGAGTTTTCCGAATAGCTAGAAGTCACACGGTACTAAATCAGGGGAATACGGTAGTTGCGGCACGATATTGGTTGAAAATTTGGCGAAGAACACACGAAGAATCGATGCAGTATGCGACGGTGCATTATCGTGGTACAAAAACCAAGAGTTTTCGTCCCATAATTCCAAACTCTTTTTACGAATAGACGCGCAAACTATGCATAACATTTAAGTATTATTCCTTGTTGACAGTTTGGCTGATCGAAAGGAATTCGGAGTGCACCACATCTCGATAATCGATGAAAACTTTCAACATAATTTTGATTTTTGACCTGCTTTGACGTAATTTTTTCGGCTTCGGCTTACTTTTGCTACGTCAGTCGTTTAATGCAGTCTGTAGTCGGAAAGCATTGTTTCACAGACGTTAATGCGACGCTGGTTTTCAGAAAAATTTAGTGATTTTGGAACCAATCATGCTTTCACTTTTCTTGGGATCAAATAATGTTTCAAAATGATTTTCTCTGATCTTTCCGATATTCCAACGAAGCGAGTAAGGTTTCTGACTGTTAATCGTCAATTATCAAGCACGAATTCCTTTATTTTATTTACGTGTTGATCATCAGCTCATGTTCATGGATGTGGTTCGTCATCAACGCGTTCTTTACCCTCTTTATACCAATCAAAAGCACGTTGACGTTTCGGTACCACATTAAATTTAAAGCTTTCAGAAAGACGAGCGTATACTAAACACTAGTGATTATTTGATTTTTGATGATATGGCATTGGGCGCAGATGCCACCGCCAATCATACCAATCAAGAAAAAAAAAATAGATAAATGGGTTTTCTTGAGAAATTTAAATTAAAAAGTCTTACTAGTTTTTGCCCACAGTAATACAATGCAGAGGCAACGGTTCTGGTAATAAGAAGGCGAACTCTTCAGCTCAAATAGGATTAAATTCTCCACTTTGCTGTTGATACATACATACATAAGCACGTACAGAAATTTGACTTCTAAGTGGAATTAAGGAGAAGAAAACAAGAAAAAACGGTTGCACCGCAGCTGCAATACTTCTAACATATAAACAAATTTCGATACAAGGGCTTCATTCCGATCGTTCAGTTATGACAGCACTTTGCTATAGTAACCGATATCGGTGATTCCGACAAATGAGCAGTTTCTTGAGAAGAAAAGTATCTACGCAAAATTTCAGAGCGATATCCCAAAAAGTAACTAGTTCACAGACAGACAGCGGGGTAGACGGACTTGGCTAAATCGACTCAGCCAGTCAAGCTGATCGTTTAGATATACATATATATATGTATATATTTTATAGGTCTCCGGGTGTTAAAAACTCTGTTGGAAACTTTATATACCCTGTTAAGGGTATAAAAATATCTTTATCTACATATATTTTGAACCGCTTACTACTGTTATAGTGGTCCAATCTGAACAATTTATTCCGAGATTTCATCGCATCCTTGGGAAATAATTCATGCCACATTTCGTGAAGATATCTTGTCAATTAAAAAAAATCATATTAGGTACTTAATATTGATCGATAATTTTCTATGACATATTCTACAGTTTTTAATTTTTTTCTCTTTGACAACCAAGTTGCAATACGCCTTACTATGTGTAAGCCTATACAGGTCTTGATATACTAACAATACAATGCATATCACAAACAAACTTTGGGAGAGGAGTGATGATGGGCAGACCAAAAAGCTCCTACTTCTACGCAAAAGGAAACTCAATAATATTGTAGGGATTATCACAGGGTACCTACTAAGATTCCATCTTCGAAATATTGAAAAAATGAATTCGCCGAAAAACCGCATGAGCGGACTATGATGAGACGCTGCACATTATCTTTGGGAATATTCCGCCTTCAGCCGTACGTTCTGACGTACGGAATATCATGCATGGCTCTCAATCCTCCAATTTTAGAGACATTGGGCAGATGGAATGGAAAAAAGCAGGTTTTTTTAGCTATCGCGGAATCAGTCTTCTTAATATTGCGTATAATAATCTTTCGAAGACTGCTTGAACCTTCAGTATGGCTTTAGACATGGCAAATTCAGCATAGATCAGATTTTTATAACATGTCAAATCCTGGAGAAGACTCTTGATGAACAGATCGATATCCATCACCTTTTTCCTTGATATGAGCTGCCTATTCTACACCATATCTAAACTTAGTATACAGGTTAAAATCGGGAAGGACCAAACGAGGTTTTAGACAGGGAAAAAGTAATACGTGCCGCTATTCCGGGCCGCGATGACACTGCCTACTCTAAAAGTACAATGTTACTGGAATACACAGATGATATTGACATCATAGACCTTAACAACAGAGCTGTCAGCACAGCCTTTTCAAGCCTGGAAAAGTAGCGAAAGAGGCTGATATTGTGGTGAACCTGGATATCGTATACAAAACTTCCTAGCTTCTTCAGAATTACGTTACAGTTGGCAGCTATAAATTTGAAAAAGTTAAGGACTTTGTATATTTATATTAGCACTTGGAGCATTCGAAAAAGCTGTTCCTCGTGATACCTTAGGAGCTCGAAGAAGATGGAACCACGAACTGTATGAGCCATTTGGCGGCATGGATATACATATGTACAAGTAATTAAGCGCAAAAAATTCAATGAATGCGCTGGTTGGGCATGTCGTTCGCATGGATAGAAAATGATGCTACAGCGAAAAACTGATAAGGATGCTCACGCCTCCAATGGAAGGACCAAGTGCATACCTGTTTGTACAACTAGCGTGGAATCGCAAAGGGTAGAGGCAACAGGCGAAGTTTCATGTTCTTAACTCAGACCAAACCTCGGTTGTAGTGCCTAAGGAGAAGACAGAGCTACTGGATAAAGCTTAATTAAGTTATCACTCGGTGTCACGATGGGTCGAATGATTGCCGAAGTGCGGCCGCCTGAGGCCTTGTGCTCCTACGTCTCTTTTTTCAACCAACTAATCAACAACGAGATGGAATAGATACCAAGAGTTGAAGAGGGAAGTGAGACGCATTTGCAGACAGAAAAAGAAAGAGGCCGAAATGCGTGAGTACGAAGAGCTTGATAAGCTGGCCGATAGGGGTAAAGCTCGAAAATTCTACAAAAAAATACGGCTGCTTACACAAGGTTTCAAGACCGGAGCATACTCTTGTAGAACCCCAAAAGGCGAACCCGATTTCCCAATCGATGACAATGGAGCAGACGTTCCATTGCCCGGCCATAAAGAAGTTCGAATAACAATTACCCGTCTGAAGAACAACAAAGCAGCGGGGGCCGATGGATTACCGGCCGAGCTAATCAAACACGGCGGCGAAGAAATGATAAGTAGCATGCATCAGCATTTGCAAAATATGGTCGGACGAAACTATGCCCAACATTGGAATTTAAGTGTGCTCTGCCCAATCCACAAAATGGAAGACCCCACAATCTGCGCCAACTACCGTGGGATAAGCCTCCTTAACATAGCGTATAAGGTTCTATCGAGCGTATTGTGTGAAAGATTAAAGCCCACCGTCAACAAACTGATTGGACCTTATCAGTGTGGCTTTAGACCTGGAAAATCTACAACCGACCAGATATTTACCATGCGCCAAATTTTGGGAAAGACCCGTGAAAGGAGAATCGACACACACCACCTCTTCGTCGATTTCAAAGCTGCTTTCGACAGCACGAAAAGGAGCTGTATCTATGCCGCGATGTCTGAATTTGGTATCCCCGCAAAACTAATACGGCTGTGTAAGTTGACGTTGAGCAACACCAAAAACTACGTCAGGATCGGGAAGGACCTATCCGAGCCGTTCGATACCAAACGAGGTTTCAGACAAGGCGACTCCCTATCGTGCGACTTCTTCAACCTGCTGCTGGAGAAAATAATTCGAACTGCAGAACTTAATCGAGCAGGTACAATTTCCTATAAGAGTGTACAGCTGCTGGCGTACGCCGATGATATTTACATCATCGGCCTCAACACCCGCGCCGTTAGTTCTGCTTTCTCCAGATTGGACAAGGCAGCAAAGCAAATGGGTCTAGCAGTGAACGAGGGCAAGACAAAATATCTTCTGTCATCAAACAAACAGTCTTCGCACTCGCGACTAGGCTCCCACGTCACTGTAACAGGAACAACCCCTCGAAATTCAACGCAGAATAACTTTTGCCAACAGATGCTACTTTGTACTGAGCAGGCAATTGAGAAGTCGACGAACAAAAACCAAACTCTATAAGTTACTCATTATTCCTGCCTTGCTAAGCAGAGACATGGACGATGGCAACATCTGAAGAGTCCACGTTACGAGTTTTCGAGAGAAAGGTTCTGCGAAAGATTTATGGTCCTTTGCGCGTTGGCCACGGCGAATATCGTAGTTGATGGACCGATTGACTGTACGAGATATACCACGACATTAACATATGTAGTTCAGCGAATCAAATGACAGCGGCTGCGTTGGCTAAATAAGGTCGTCCGAATGAATTAAAACTGTCCAGCTCTGAGAGTATTGGACGCAGTACCCGCCGGGGGCAGCAGAGGTGGAGGTGGAGGACCTGGCTACATTTGGAAACTCCAATTGGCGCTAAACAGCGAAAGGAAGAACGATTGGCGCGCGGTTGCAAACTCTGCTATAGCGGCGTAAGCGGCCATAAAAGGTGGAGAAATGTTAAGTCCAAGACGTCTATAAATTCCATAAATTCGCAAATGAAAACAAGCATTATATATTTCATTTAGTTTTTATTTTATATGCATCTTTTTGCGCTTAGACTTCGTTTTTCCTCGACTTATTCAGTTATTTAGGTTAAATTAATTATATTTATATCGCATTCATTCAACTCGCTTACATATGTACAAATGTTTACACAACGCGTAAAAAGCTAAGTAAATATACCAAAAATAACAAACACTTGAGAATTTCATTTTTAGCTTAAGCATAAATTATTTAAAGTCACATATTAGTTAAAATAAATATTAAAATTGAGTTAAAATGTAAAATGCATTAAATACATGGTGTAGATAAGTAAGTATAAGTGTACGTAGTACAAATAATTGAGAACAGAAGGAATCATAAGGCAGCATTTCTTTTTATATACATGAAGAGGCGTGTCATTTGCAGTGATTAGTCGCTTTTCACAAACAAAAAAAATATATACATATATAGTTTAAATATGTAATAAATATTTTTGGAAAAAAAAATTTTCAGACACATTTTCAAATTGGTATTGAGTGAAACAACAAAAAAATTTAAAAAAAAATTAAATTTAATACAAACAAATTCAATATAAGCTCTTAACCACTGCAAGCACAGTACGCACATTTCCTTATTTTTTACATACATACAATTAAATTCACTATTTTTTCATGATAAACATATTTTCAGCGATTTTTTCACATTTATTTTGTTGCAATTATTAAAACAACTAATTTTTGTGTATGCTTTGCAATATTTTAGTTAATAATAATATTTAAATGTCATGCTCACTAAGCATTTTTGTAAAATAATTAATTGTAATTAGTTACATAATTGAATTATTTGCTAATTAAAATCTTCATTAAACTAACTGCTCAACGCTCAACACTGCCTACCATTCAGCTTATAGAATTTAGAATTATAAAAAACTAGTTGCTTGACTTTTACATGGAACTAACTACAGGCTCTTTCGTATATATGTATGTATATGTACTTATAGTTTCTTTTTTTTAATTTTATATTTTTCTCTAATTACATCAGTGATTTGCGCTTTATCTGCCCACAAGCATACAATGCATACGTTTCAATAGATACTCTTAGTTTAATTAACATTTTAATAAATAATTTTTGTCATATTTATAGCATTTCTCGTAGCAGCTAAAACCCTAGGATTGACGTCCATACTTTTATTATGTAATTTTATTTTTTTAATTGTTTTATTTTTCATTGACTTGACAAGGATTTGACGCATTTTTATATTAAATTTCATAGATAATTAACGCTAATAATCACAATACGTTAAGAATTCAACTTTCTTCGGTTCGTCTCTCGAATTAAGATCCTGGATCTTTGCTTCTATAAAATTTAAAATTTTTTCTGATATGAGTATACGACGATAATTTCATTGTTCATTGCTGCTATTATGATAATGGTGGTGTGTGAATGTTTACTATACATATATATTTATATATGTTATAATTATTAAATTTTTTTAGTTAATTTTCGTTTTATTATTTGAATTTACTTTTATAACTTTGCTAATTGTATTTAATATTTTTTATAATTAATTGCAGTTTTTTTTATATTAGCTATTTTTATATTTTCGTTTTATTATTTGAATTTACTTTTATAACTTTGCTAATTGTATTTAATATTTTTTATTATTATCTATTTTTATATATTTTTTTATTTATTTTTATTTATTTTATGCTTTTTATTTATTCCAATAATTTAATTTATTCTTTTCAAAATAGTTTGGTTTTCTAAACTTACAATTTTATCTTTTAGTACATATTTTTTATTTAGTTTGTTTCATTATATATTTATTTAGTTTTATTATTTTATTTTAGATTTATTTTTTCTTATATACTTCATTTTGGATTTTTAAAAAAATTAGTAAAAAAATATTTTTTTTTTTTACAAAACATTTAATAAAGTAATATTAAATAATATTTTCTATATATAAAAAGTTTTTTTTTTTATAAAAAACATTAAGTTAGTAATAAATAAAATGGGTTTACCATTAAGAACGAAATTAAATAATATTAAAATAATAATTTCAACTGTATTAAAAAATATATTATTAAATTTGTTTATAATATTTAGATTATTTACTTTTTCAATTTATTTAAACTATATGGATAGTATTTAGTTTATTTTTATTATTTTTCAATATGTATTTATTATTTTTTTATTTGTTATTTATATTTTAATTTCAATTGCTTTAAAAAAATAAA